>NW_008663055.1:51569-59612 GCF_000695815.1 Acanthisitta chloris | reverse complement strand
TTGTTTTCCATATATTGTTGTAATGGGTTATTACAACTTTTTAATAGAATTGGTCAATTTTAGAATAAGAAAACTACAAAACTTTAGATTGAGGCAAAATCATGCAGTTAATGGTTACCTAAGAGCTGAGCAAACCTGTCTCCTGTAGATCATATATAAATGCAGTAAGATTATCATTAAAATGGAAACTGCAAAGTAAAGGAATTCCATCTGTCTTCCAATAATGCTCTGAAATTCTTTGCTCTATAGTTCTGTTTCTTCTGACTCTATTTAGGGGTGGATTTCACAGCATGGCATCTCCTGTGACCACTTAATCCACTACATCAAAATTCTCAGAGAGGTGTCCATGTAGATGGAACATGTGCAAACCAGCACAGAAGATTGGGAGAGCTCTACCACAGTTTGACTCAGATCTTTGGAACAAATCAGTTATGGGAAAATTAGCCTTTCAGTACCAATGTCAATAGCTTTGGTTTTCAAGTTAATGATAAAATCATTACTTTTAGATATGAGACATATGAAAATGCTTTTCTCTTCAAGCACCTAAAAAGTGCTAACAGAGAACTGTACACCACAGAAGATTGGGAGAGCTCTACCACAGTTTGACTCAGATCTTTGGAACAAATCAGTTATGGGAAAATTAGCCTTTCAGTACCAATGTCAATAGCTTTGGTTTTCAAGTTAATGATAAAATCATTACTTTTAGATATGAGACATATGAAAATGCTTTTCTCTTCAAGCACCTAAAAAGTGCTAACAGAGAACTGTACACCTTTTCTGAATGAAAATGCTTTTCTCTTCAAGCACCTTAAAAGTGCTAACAGAGAACTGTACGTCTTTTCTGAAAGTCTGTTTTCTGACTGCAGCTTTCTTGGATTTATCAGCCTCTGAAGGAAACTAGAAAGCACAAATTTCCTCTCTGGAAATCCAAAACAAATAGATGCTATGAATGCATCCAGTGGGAGCAGTAAATATGATAATAAGGTCAGGTTTTATTTACTTTCATGTCCACAAAAGCCTTGTCCAAGGCAGGATAAAACTAAAGCCTTACCATGCTGCCTAAGGGAGAGAGTGAAACCCATGGCAACACCACTGACCACCACTGCTCTTTCTTGATACACATGTCTTGAACAGAAAAAAAAAAGGAAAACAGCATCTTTTGATATCAAGCAGCACTCATGAAAGGAACAGCAGAGAGATGGTTACTGGTAGTACTTAAGGTAAAAATACAGAGAGAGTTACAAAAAGGTGATACTGGTGAGAAGGAAGAATCATAGAATCAACCAGGTTGGAAGAGACCTCAAAGATCATCCAGTCCAACCCTACAAGAAGGTTAAAGAGACCTAAGCAGCCTATAGATAAATCTTTTTATACACTTTATCTTCAAGCCCATTTCATGCTACTATCATTGACAGCTTTCCAAATCAAACAGGATTATTAGAAACTGGTGAAAAATACTTTTCAGAAGTGCAAAAGGTTTGGTTTTTTTCACACAGAAATGATACGAAAGTTAAATGTTCATTTAAACCAGAACTCTATTTTATGCTTGGTTTACATCTCTTGTAGCCAACTGAGTATAAACTCTTAATAAATTATACTGTAGTTCAGATAGGTAACAGGTTAAACAAAGCTCAGCAATGCCATGGTATGTAAAGGAAAAGGCAGCATTTACTCTTAATTTTCCTCTCTGCTTCATCAACAGTTTCATTAATCAACAAAATAATAGATGGATTATAGTCCTTTGGTCACCTTGTAGCATCAATAAGCATTCACTGAACATCACGATTTTGAGTTTAACCCTGCTCCCCTCTTGCACTTAATGAGTGTTTAATTAATACCTGGCTTGCAAGGGATGCAATCTAATTAACTTCTACAACCTAATGTATTAGTTATCTAAATAAACAAAATGCATTAAATTATTCTACTGGTTCAATTTAAATTTAATTTTCCGAAGCCAGGAAATCTATACGTGGAGCCTGACAACTATACATAGTAAGCTGGTTGATTTCAGCCTTCCTTTAAAGACAAAGAATCCTTCACTATTAAAGCAGCTTCACTTGTACCTCTGCAGGGACAAGAGATGTTTTTGATTTGAGTCTCAGTTTTTCCTTACTGACCTTTCTTTACACAGTGTTTATATATGCAGATTTTAGTCCCAAAGCAGAGACACTAGGGTTCAAACTGAAGCAAGGAAAGTCCAGGTGGGACGTGAAAAAAAGGTTTTTTCCTGTGAGGGTGGTGAGACACTGTCCCAGGTTGCCCAGGGAGGCTGTGGCTGCCCCAACCCTGGTGGTGTTCAAGGCCAGGCTGGACGAGCCTTGAGACTCTTGATCTAGCGAGGAGATGTACCTGCCCAGGGCAGGGGGTTGGGACTAGATGATCTGTAAGGTCCATTCCAACCCCTAAATTCTATGATGGTTCTATGATTGCACTTGGACCTGAGAGGTTACTCCTCTGCTGTGGATATGGTTGGTGTAGTCACTGTTTTCCTCAGGTTACAGCCACAGTTTTCCAGCAGTGGTTTGAGGAGGTCATTGTCACCTGTGGTCACAGCTTGAGACAGAGCAGCTCCTCATCTACAGCTGAAGACATAACCCAACATACTTTTCCATGGCAATCTACAGCAATCAATTCCAAGGAGCTTTAAATGAGACTTAAGGCTTCTCCACAGAGGCATTTGGGTACCAAATCCCCAGTCAAATGAAAAACAACTAAATGCCAAAGTGCTCAACTGCCTGGGTGTTGGCTTGAATGAACACACTTGAAACAAAACATAATTCAAACACAAACCTTTAAAATACAAAGGGTGAAAAAATTCTCCTTTAGACTTCGTATGAGGGGAAGAGCATGTTTCTAAAAGCTGCACAGAAGGACACTAAGGCTCTTCAGAATAAAGCAGCTCTTAATACAGCCAATAAACAAAGACATGAAAAGAGTCACAGAACATTTTGGTACTTCACATCACTTTACTCAGAGAAGTACAAATGTGTTCATCTGCAGAAAATTTAAAGGACTAAGAAAGATGTGAAATTCTAGTCCTCTTATGATGTCATAATAATTCCATAAAATAAAGCATAAAAGCATATTCTCTTAGTCACCACACACAATCAGTTCTCCTTACCTTATTTCATTGTATTTTCATCTTTCTATAGACTATCTAAATAACCAAATAGAAAATGAAGGAGACATCACAAAGGGTACAGAAAAGGTATCTGAAAAAGAGGAAACTATGAAAAACTCTTCAAGTCCTTTGTCTCAGCACCTCACATGCCATTAAATGCTCCATGTTTAGTCACTGATGCTATGATGAAGCCTGTACCACTTTTTTCCTGTATTGCTTCTGCTCTGGTCTATCATTTTGTGTTGTATATAAAAGACCTTAGCAGCTGCTGCTTCTGACAGATCAATTTAACTGTCTTTTTGGATTGACATCTCATTTATATGGTCTTGTTGTGATACCTGACCATCTCCTGGAAACTGTTCTTGGCATTTAAATCAGATTTAAAATGCTCCCTTACACATATTTGCATCCTAATCAGTAAGTCCTTTACTTCTCTGTGGGAATTTATTGCCATCTTTACCACCACTGTGGCTTATCACTTCCCATATATCAAGAATGTCCTTTCTCCTTCAAATCCCTATTTACTTAACTTGCTTGTACTAATTTCCTCACAAATCATCACTGCTTGCCTGCAAGGTAGATGCCATAATGACTCTTCTGTATTTAACTTCAGACAAAGCCACTGAAGGAAAAAGAAGGACATGGTTTTAAAAGCTTCTAACAATCTTAACACTCAATTTTAAAAGGCCTTGATTTCCAGAAAGCTCCTAGCAATTACCCCCTGACAACTCCCTTTGATTAGGTATTGAGCTGAGTGTCTGGAATGTGACTCATTCAAAAGCATTAGTTTGAAAAAAAAACCACATTAAATTTATAATGACTTGTGATCCTGATAAATCCCTCCCAAATGATTCCATGATGGACAGTGAGTTTGAATTCTCAAGTCTGTGTTGAAGTAAATAGCTGCATAAATAACCAGATGCATATAAATAATCCCAACAATAAATAAATTCTTTTTCATCAAACATGAAATACAGAGCAGTTCTGAAAATGAACTGTTATAGAAACTTCCTTTACAGGTGATATGTACCTCTTCTGCCAAATGTTTGTGAAGGGTAAATTGCTTATTACTATGTTTGATGCCTGATTTCTCTGTGAGAAATTGTGTATGAAGTCTCATTTCCTAAATGCATAGGTGAGAATGAGTTAATTAATGCTTAGCAGCCTGAAAATGATTTGTTCACTGTTTTTCTGAACATGCTGTAATCAGTATTAGCTACAAACATTCATGTAAAGAATCTACTCCTGCAAGTCTTAGATGAAGTTCCTGGTGAAGATACAATGTCATTAGGTAAAAATATTCAGTGATTTTTCCTGAAGTTTTGCCACACCAAAACAGAAGTTTAAATATTAAATTTATACTAGCTTGCCATTGTTTTTTTTCACTGACTGAGTATTAATACTGAGCTAAATAAAACATGATATACAACATCTTGTCTGTGGAACCTTGTGCTCAACACCTGCTCTCTAAAATTGACTATGAATTGTAAATCAGAGTTTATTGGAAAGAAAAGTTATTCCAATGTACATTCAAAAGCAAAAGTCACAGCAAGTTACTTCCCACATCTTAACAAAGCTAAAATTTTCCTAAAAATTGAGAAAAGAGACACTCCTTGACAGTCATACAGGGAAAATATTCTTCATGACACCAACGATGGACATGGAACAAACTCCTGTGTGATTACCTGATGTTACTCTGCCAAGCTCTAGCACATTTAATGAACAATTAATCACTTTGATTTTGCAAGAGCAATTTTCACACAGACAGCACTATTGATCCTTATCCATTGTTTAAAAAAGTGGCTTCTGTGCTCTGATGTTTGATCAGTCAAAGAATTAACTATATAGCCATGAACATCTATCATTCCACTGCCCCTCTAATAGCAGCCACATACCCACTGCACTAATTGCCAAATGAGCAATCAATCTGAGCAGCAAAACAATCTTTTCTATCTCTCTCAGAATCAGCTCCATAAAATAAAGTTTCAGGAATGATCAGTTATCTTATTCTTTATCAGGTTCTGACTAGTGTTTATATGGAAAATGGTGTTGAATCAGAATACTGAAAACTCAGGGGAAATTTTATCCAAGTTATAATGGAATTTTTACTTTATCCAACTCAAAAAAATCAGAAAATTACTGTAGTAAGGCTCCAAACTGAATTTGGGGTTAAATGGTGTAGAGCAAGAAAGCATTTTTCTGAGGACAGAGGGACATCAGGTCTAAGAATGGCTTCAAAATCTTTCTTACTCAAAGAAAAAGAAATGCTGATGTTCCTGGAATTAACCCTCTTTGGGGATTGCTAAACCTTTGACCTGAGTGCTCAGCGTTGAATTGTAGTTTTAGCTGGGAAAAGGTGAATTTCAACAATGAAAACTGAAGAGACTTGTAGTACAACATATATGTTGAGTGTCAACACATATCTTGCATATTAACCCCCTTGTCAAGAGCAGAATATTAATTTAAGTATTTGCAGCCTCCAGGGAGTGCCAAGTGCCTAATTACAGATCTACTGCTGAGCAGTGAGGATGTCCCACTGCCAAACTCCACTCACAACTGCCCTGAGAGGTGCTAGAAGCATCCAAAGAACTCTGTGATGCCTCACTTCTCCACATATTGTTACAAATAACTGAGGTTTCTTTTACAGCATGAGAATGATATTTCACTCCTGATCCTGAGAAAAATAGAGTGACTGCTATCAGCAGAAACTGCAGTCACAAGGTCACAGCGATTTAGGAATCATTTCAATTATATTTCCTAGGGCTATGCTGTTTCTTTTGTGATGTTGTCCTATTAACCTTTAAAGAAATCACACATTTGGAAAAAAAAATAAGTAGGAAATGGCTTGAGGAGAGGAACAGTGGCCACAGATTTATGTAATATTTATGGATCTACTTCTCAAAATAGAAGAACTGGAAAAATTAATACATTCTCTGCCCGAGGTTTTTCATCAGTAATAATACATCAGGTTTAATAATACCATCCCAACACTACAATAAAATTCAATTCATTCCTGTTTGCAACAGGTTTTTTGGCAGTTCTGGATGAATACCTATGTTAAAGGCAAAAGTATTCTAAAGCATTTAATTCCTGACAAAGCTTGAGGAAGATGGACCAATATCTTGGAAAACATTTCCTGTGTCCCTCAGTTTAGGCAGAGGTAAGTCTGCATACAACTCTCTGTTCTGTGCACAGACACAAAGCAAAGAGGGTAAAGTCATGTGCCACAACAGCATTTTGGCCTCAAATTCTCATTGAATTATGAACTGCAATCAATCACCTAAGCACATTTTGGTCCAGGTCTTGGTGTTCACATTTAAACCAGCAGGATGGACCACTCCCATCATTCAAACCAGCAGAACACTGTTTGCAATATAACCTCTGGATGCTGCTGTTGCATTTACCTCCAAAGGGTCTGAGAAAGGGAAAATCACTGACCGAGGAAATAGACATCAGCAACGAGGAAGGCTGACAATATTGATGATATGCCTTCGGGCAAGAGAAAGAGGTTCTTCATCATCTTTCAGTGTGCCTGAGGCTTCTGGCATGAAGCACAGGAAAGAAAGGGCAGAAATTTTTCATTACTGTGTTACACATGCATTTCCTTTCAGCTGAAATTGGTGAGAGGGACTGAAAGAGCTACTTCTTCCAGTAATGGATATTTTTGCCATCTAATATACATCAGTGTAAATGATAGCTATAGTCAAATAAACTGCTCAAGCATAAAAGAATTCAGGCTTGGAAAAAGATATTTTTTTTGCCTGTATGAAACATATTTGGGAGTTTCACCTGAAAAGAAAGGTCTATCTATATACAGGGGAAATCATGCCAAAATATGGCTTGAGGGTCTTTTCCAGTCAAACATTAAACAATATCAGGAACTTAAAAGTCTCTAGTTCCAGGGTCTTCTCATTTCCACCCTTATACTGTAACCATTAGACCACATTCTCATATTCATTAGTTTAGAGGAAAATGCATCATTTGTTTCAGTACTCTCAATATGGTGTTTAATGGTTTGGACATATATCTTCCCGGAGTATATTGTGCTTTCCATGATTTTTTTAAAAGTTGGTTTATTTCACTATTCTTAATGAGCCTCTAAAGGACTTAAGGTGCAATATTATTACTATTCTTGTATCCCTGTAGCATTATTTTTTTGAAAGTATTGGGTTTGCTACCTCATAGCAAAAAGAAACTCTGTCCTTTCTTTCTTGTAAAGAAAGAACTATGTTGCTTCAGTAATTCAGGAAACTAAATGAATTCTTCTTTCCTCACGATATGTAAAGGCTACAGAACTGTCAAAAATGAGCTTCAAGGTCAGTCTATAGTGACACTGCTAGCTCAACTAAAATCAGGAGATGTTCCCATTCAGGGGAACAGTCATTTCATCTCTGGCTTATCACTCTCACACATCAGCATCAGATGTCTTAACCACTCTGTGCCTCAATTTTCCCACCCCCAAAATGGTGGCAAATGACACTGATGACTGCCAATTGTCAGTCTGGCTGTTCTCAGCTGTTCAGAACATCTTGCCAATTGTGCAGGGGAAAAGGATATTTTTAGATCACAGACATCATGAAAGTCCCAACATATCCAAAGACACCATAGGTAAAATCCTTTTGACTTCAATGGGGATTGTTCCTACTTGATGAAATATGGATGATGCACAGAAGCCTCTTGTCTGTTAGAACTGGCAGTGACTCTGCAGTTCTCAGCTGTTCAGAACATCTTGCCAATTGTGCAGGGGAAAAGGATATTTTTAGATCACAGACATCATGAAAGTCCCAACATATCCAAAGACACCATAGGTAAAATCCTTTTGACTTCAATGGGGATTGTTCCTACTTGATGAAATATGGATGATGCACAGAAGCCTCTTGTCTGTTAGAACTGGCAGTGACTCTGCATCTGCATTCATTTAG
>NW_008663055.1:14510-51553 GCF_000695815.1 Acanthisitta chloris | reverse complement strand
TTTTTTTTTTTTTTTTTTTGTGAAGCATTTTAACCTTGATATGAATGCACTGGATCTATTATTAGAAGCCATTTCATAACTAAAACTATTCAGAAAGTTTGTGTTTAAATACATTATCCAATGCTGAAACTCTCTTAAATTATAGGAGGAACACAAGAATATTTTGTGCTGACATAAAGTTCATTTAGAGCATTGACTGATATGTGGAAATTATACCACATGCTTGATTTTTCTTTTTACTATTCCCTAAGCATCTGCTGTTTACCTCTGCTGAGGCATCACCTTTATCTTGATCCAGTACCACTATTTGTGTGTGCAACTCATGTGGCATAAATGACAGAGGCTTTACTACTTGAGTCTTCCAAGTTGACTTGACTTCAACTTTGTTTCGTCTGAGACTGCTAAATTCTCACTTGGTCATGATGTGTATAGCAATGTCTATAGGCAGATCACTAAGAAAACACAAAGGCTACAAAATTCACTTGACATCAGTTAAATGAAAAGTGCTCTCACAGACTTGAAATTCTTGTGGGTCTCCAAAAAGAGTTTGAATCCTTGTAATCCTCGAGAAGATTATTGCAATGTTCAACATCAGTCCCTTAAGATCTCAGAAGAAAGCACAATGAACCATAGATTTGTAGAGTGGGTTGGGTTGAGTTGGAAGGACCTTAAAGCTCATCTCATTCCAACCCTCCTACCATGGGCAGGGACACCTTACACTAGATCAGGTTGCTCCAAACCTCATCTATTCTGGTCATGAACACCTCTCCAGGGATGGAAGATCAAATCTGGTTTGTTCTGACTTGAAACAGTTCAAATCCAAGGACTTCACATGGCTATTGTCAATTTTGACAGGAAGTTTACTAAAATATGTATTAGATTTCAGCATATTAAGTAGCCTTTCTGAAAGCAAATGTTCCAACCTCAAGATTTTGTAGGCAAAATCCAAGAAAATATGACCTTTCAGGAAAACAAGAGAAACTAAGTTCCTCAGCAGTTAAAACAAACTCTTAAACAGAAAACTTCATGAAAGTTAGAAGTTAATGTAAAGCTGCTTTTAAATTAAAGGTCAATACCAAGAACTCTCTCAGAACTAAAATTAAAATTCAGCAACAGCAATAATAATTTTCTAAAGGTTCCTGACTTGGCAAGATGTTCAACACTAAAAAGAAAATTTAAAAAATGAAGGGAACATATCTTTGTGCCTGAATTTCTGCTGAGTAAATAAGCAAATGATTTATTGAGCTTTGTCTCTTTCTTAGATCCTGGAATATCTGTGAGCAATGTTTGATCTCTGTGAAGGAATCCACTTGAAATAGCCAAAAACATTCTCACTGTGCAGATTGATCCTCAAGAGCTGTCAGTGAGGTTTGTCTGCTCTATGCCCCTCAAGCCATTAGTCAACTGGATCATGTAGCACTTGTCAGTCTCAGCTGGACTTTATGTGCAATCAGTAGAAACTGTTCCACTGAGCTCCTGCAGCTAAGATCAAGCCCACTAGGCAGACAGACTTTTGTGGTGTAAAATCAGTGTTAACAACACCTAAACAAGTATTCTAGATTACATCCTGAACGGCCCACTTGGTTTGGTTAGGAGGCTCCCATGAATAAATAGGAACAAGTAAATTCTTTGTGGAAATTGAGGCATAGAATTCCTTTTTTCTTTTAGTTCTTGCACATGGAAACACAAAGCCTAAACGCCATAATAATGTGTGATAGTTGTTCAAAAGCATGTAAAAAGTGAACCAAAAGGATATCAAGCAAAGGAGTCACTCAGTTTCTAAAATATGGATATACAACCATTTGCTCTGGACACTTGATGAGAAATTAATCAGTTTTTCAGATTGTTGTACACCATTTCAGAACAGAAATGATATTTTAAAGCCACATTCTTATACAACAGATTGTCTCTGAGACTACTGAATCAAAAATGAAATCAAAAACTGAATCAAAAATCAAGGTAGAAAAAAATAAAAAATAGACAATTTGGCGTAATTTCTCTACGCTGCTTTATGTATATATTTCACAAAGATTACTAATCAAAGAAGTACTTATTGATAATGCATATTTTCCTTTCAGATTTTCAGATCAAAACCTCTTTGCATGCTCATCTACAAAATGTATTCTGTATCTAACTGTATTACCACGTACAGAGATCTGTCTGAGAAGCACATTAGCACTTGCAGGCAGCAGCTGCTGTTTTGGAAAAGGAAGGTATGATCATTTTTCTGTATTCATTAGCAGGTAAAAAAGGAACTCAGCCTGCTCTGCCACCATTGCAACAGTTCTGGAACAGAGATATCAGCAACATCCAAGTTTTTCCACTGCCTGTCCTCCGATCAGTCAAGAAAACAGGAGACTAAAACCTGTCTAAAATTCATCACCATTGTGGTGCTGACTGATTTCACAAAGCAACTCTCCCAGTTGTGTTGCTTCCTACTTCAGTTTGAATCTGCCTGGGAGATGAGAGGAGAAAAAAAAAGCAATTGCAGAATTCCATAACAGACATACATGTTCATTGTCTCTCAATCAGATCCCTGCCAGGACTCACAGTGAGCCTGCAGAATTCCATAACAGACATACATGTCCATTGTCTCTCAATCAAATCCCTGCCAGGACTCACAGTGAGCTCCTCTGGAATTGCTGTGTGCCAGAAGAAGAGTTAGTGGGCAGGGAGTGAGGTCAGAGGTTTAGCCAGGCCTTGCTGTAGGACCCATGTCCATGTCTTTGCAAAATGCCATTTCTCTCCTGTTACCACATCTACTTTTTTTTTTTTATGACTTCTCAGAACAGCATTCTACCAGAGCAGTTGAATTTCGTATCTCTGAAGGAAAGCAAAGATTTGCCAGCCTACATGGAGAAATTATGATTGTAAGACAATTCTGAAGGAAAGCAAAGATTTGCCAGCCAACATGGAGAAATTATGACTGTAAGACAACCAGAATGATGGAAGAATCATGGTCACACTGTTGGCACTGTGTGTTCATATGACATATAAGTATGAAAGAAATTTTTTAATTTAAGAGTTAAGCAAGCAGGAAGAAGGCTTAAACCCCAGTCCTTTCCAACTCCCCAGCTTCCCTATAAGGAAAAATTGCCATCCTGTTTTTCTAAGCCTCTCACAAAATGCATTAATACAAACTTGTGAAATAAACCTGTGGTTTGTGAGATAAGTGCAGCACTGCAAGCCAGTAAAGAATGACAACTTGATTTAGAGCAGCCAACTTCAGAAATGCTATTGTTCATATTGGGGAAAACATAGTAAATTTTATGTACTCCATTTTTCATGATTCACACATACCCCAAAATGCCCAAATTAATCCTAGACCTTGCTATTCCAATATTCTATGAGCAGAATGCATACTGCATAAAACTGGTTAGTGCATAAAAAGCATTGGAAATAACTTGCTGTATCTCCCTAAGAGAAGGAAGAGGAAAAGAAATGGCTTTAATTAACCTAGACTAAACCAAATTAAACTTATTTAATAAACTCGATCCTAATCTGAAGTAGCAAACTATATTAATTGCTCCAATTGCACTCAAATAGCTGTAGGCGAAACCAGAGATATTTTGGTGTATGAAAATAGTTAATCATTATGTCTTTGTAGTGTTTATTGATATGAAACTGTCCTTTTCTGCATCTCCACATTCCTCCTGTTCCCACCTGTGCACTCATAACAGCTTCAGTCAGACCCTGTTTAAATATGCTAAAGCACTGGAAAACTAATCTCATAAAGAGTGAATAATTTGCAAGAAACTTTTTTTCAAGGAGGTTAATGCTCTGCTGACTCAGCACAGTGGCTCAGGCATCCCTGGGACCACATCCCAGCCGAGGGTCCTAACCTCCCAGCTTTGAAGTCAGACTGTTCTGTTCCTGCTAATATGCACAGGAAAGAGAAGAGCTCTGCAAAAGGACTGAGAATGAAGCAGAACAGGAACCTGACCCTGTTTCCCCAGTTCCATTTGAGTGCACCAGAGTATTATTAGCTGTGTGAGAATGTATTCGTTCCTGCTCAGCATTTCAGCCTGAGCATCAGACTCTCCACCATTTTTATTCAGCTTAATATACCTCTGCAAACTTTTTTCAGTTTCAGCAAAACAGCACATCCATCACAAAAACCTATGGCTTGGGATTTTAATTAGCTCTAGTGTTGAGCCTACAACTTCACCCAATGCAGACCTGCATTTCTCGAAGTCCTAAGGAAATGAAAAATTTGGTGAATTTGAAGGGATAAGGAGTGCAAGATTCACTTCGCATTTAATCATAGAATCATAGAGTCAGCTGGGTTAGAAGAGACCTCCAAGACCATCAAGTCCAACCCTACAGTGGTTACTAGCCCATGGCACTAAGTGCCACATCCAGTCTCAGCTTGAAAACCTCCAGGGATGGTGAATCCACCACCTCCCTGGGCAGCACATTCCAATGCCTGAGCACTCTCTCTGTAAAAAATCTCTTCCTAATATCCAACCTAACCCTCCCCTGGCAGAGCTTGAGTCTGTGCCCTCTTGTCCTGCTGCTGGTTGCCTGGGAGAAGAGACCAACCCCCACCTGACTCCAACCTCCTGTCAGGGAGTTGCAGAGGGTGATAAGGTCTCCCCTGAGCCTCCTCTTCTCCAGGCTGAACACCCCCAGCTCCCTCAGCCTCTCCTCATGGCACTTGTGCTCCAGTCCCTTCACCAGCCTCATTGAACATTTAAAGGTCTTAATCATGCTTTGTTTCTTTTTAAGTAGGTGGACAAAGTTGTTTATCTATTTGTGAAACTGAAATATGAAGAAATTTAGTATCACAGATGTTCCAGACTTTTCAGAAGTCAACTACATGATATGAAACAGAATATTCAAAGTTATTTTTAGATCAAACTCACACAGTTCTCATTCTACAAAACTCTGACTGCTATATAGAACTATCTCCATGGCATTATGATGTCACTATTTGATTTTATTCTTCCAATTAGTGTATTCACATTATGGGGATGAATCAATATTTTCCCTAGAGAAAGTGTCCATGTTGTTTATGCAACTGTCTCAGGCAAAACAGCTTCAATGTTGTTGGAAAGGTTTGTTAAGAAATAAAGAAGTGACAAGGATAAAACAGCATCTGAAACAATTTTCCAGAGTCTATGCATTTGCCTCACATATCCCTGATTAAAGCAATTTGTAACCTATGCATAAGTTTGAGTATAATTGAAATGTATGACCTTCCAAATATTATTACATATTGATTCTGCCAATTTATACCATAGGATGAAAAAGAATTTTGCAGTAATTTGCAGTATTATTGCAATCAAAGATTTTAGTTTCCAAAGAAACAAAGGTTGAGAGAAACAGTTCAGATAATTGAGCTCATTCAGATAGGAAATTCTGGATGTGCTGTGAATGCAAAGCAGCCTCTGATTGCATAATGCTTAACACAACAATCAGAAGTAATTGATTTCACACTTCTTCTAGGTTTTATTTCTCATTACCAGGCAAAGTCAGTGATCATCTCATTTTGTTTCAATGCAAGAAATGACAATTGTTGCTAATTAATACAGAACATCTTTTAAAGTTTCTTAGATTTTTAATTTTCTGGATCTTAAATTTTTAAAAGCTCTCAGGTTGCAAAACAACTTCTTTCATAATTCTAAAACTTTTGTTTTCTTTGTGTAAACTACTGAAAAGGTGATAAGAATTCAAGAATAAAAACTGTGAGTTTGACATGACAACTGTTCTGCTAAGATTTCCAAATATCTGGGACAGCTGATCCCAACGGACCTGAGGGATCAGGCCATACAGCATCGTGCTCAGTGTGTAAAGTTGGGGACACTCGAAGTGTTTGTCTTCCCAAGATGTGATGGAGCTCTGATTTCCTGAGGATGACTGAACTCCTATCTGCCCATGGCAAGTGGGAAATGAGCTCCTTGTTTTGCTTTGCCATGTGCATAGCTCTTGCTTTACCTATTCAACTGTCTTTATCTCGATCCACAGGCCTATTCAACTGTCTTTATCTCAATCCACAGCTTTTCTTCCTTCAGATTCTCCCTCCTACCCCACCAGAGAGAGAGTGGCTGTGTGGGGCTGAGCTGCTGAATGGGGTTAAACCACCACACTCTGCTACTGATTCACTTCCTTAGTCTATGCCTTGGCAAGTACAGCTGCCAACACCTGAGGAAGCTGAAATATGAAGCATTTATCATAAACGGTGTAGGATTGTGACAATAAATCTTGTGTCAGCATTCTGAATTTTCCTTGGCAGTTCAGAGTCAGCCAAGCTTTGACACATAGCTTCAATTCTAGACGTGGTTCAATATGTGTGCATGCCTGAATTTGGGTATGCTGTTAGGATTTTTAGGAGCAGCAATGCAGGACACACCACTGTGCCTCTCCATCACCACAAAACATCCCAAGGCTTTGGAAAGCTCTACTGTTCACCTATATTACAACTGAACCTCTTCCTTTGCAAAGGAAGGGCCACGAAGTTGCTAAGAGGACTGGAGCATCTCCCCTGTGAGGACAGGCTGAGGGAGTTGAGGCTGTTCAGCCTGGAGAAGAGAAGGTTGTGTGGAGACCTCAGAGCAACTTTTCACTCTCTGAAGGGCCTACAAGGAGCTGGAAAGGGACTCTGTGTTAGGAACTGCAACAATAGGAAAGGGGGAAATGTGTTCAAACTGAAGGAGGGAAAGTCTAGGCTGGATTTCAGAACAAAGTTTTTACTCTGAGGGTGGTGAGACACTGGCACAGGTTGCCCAGGGACGTGGTGGTTCCCCTGACCCTGGAGGTGTTCAAGGCCAGTTTGGATGAGCCTTGAGCAACCTGATCTAGTGAGGAGGTGTCCCTGCTCAGGGCAGGGATTGGAACTGCATGATCTGTAAGGTCCATTCCAACCCCTAAATTCTATGACTCTACGATTTTTAGAGACATTCACTGATTCTTCCCAGTGTAATATAATCAAACTAAAGCTACTTGGTTATGGTGATTAGAATGGAGGAGAGACTCTGCTTAAATTTCACCTTAAAATATAAAAAGACCATGGTAATATTTAGCAACTCTGCTTTTAAATCATTTGCTTAAAAAGATGATTCTTGAATTGATATGTTTTTCAAAATATATTTCTAAAAAAGTTAAATAATGAAATCATTTATATTCAGGGAGTCACTGCAGATACCTGACCACATCATCATGCATCTGCTTTAAGAGAGTTATTATCTTCTGTTCAGTGCCAAATACTTTCAATCCCACACAAGAATTGTCAGCAAGAATACCTGTCATCCAGCCACTAACCTGCACAATGCAGTAGCAGCATTTGAATAACTATGCCAATAATTTGCCAAAATACCACCCACTATGTCACAATCTTTCAGGGATTGGCACATTTTTCCACAGCCTATAGAATGTGATTGATAGTGGGTTTTCCTCAGAGCATTATCTAGTCTTTTCTTCCTGTCACCACAATGGTACAGGGGGCTGAGCAGGTATTACTGAACCTATTTTGTGTGCAGACCTTGAAATCCATCATAAGTCTGTCTGTTGATGAGTTGTTTCATCTGTTGTAAGAAACAGAAACAGGAATGACAAAACCAATATCTTTTTGTGTTGAAAACAGGGTAAGGAACTGGCACAATGCATCTCAGCTCACCTGACATAAGCTATCATAGATTTTTTTTCTTTTAAACTGCTTTTTTTTCCTCCTAATTATTATATGAGCATTCCCCTGTAGAAACAGCACTTTCAATTTCCTCAGTAAGGCAGAGTTTGTAGAGAGGTTTTGTCTATTCTATAAAACATGAATCATTTTTTGAATCAGAGCTAAGTATTTTCTGCATACCTTATCTAGTAAAGAGCCACACTGAGGGACTAACATTTCTCATAACTACCACAGGTTTCTTCTACTTGGGAAAACACTTGAGGTAATTTTTTATGGTGTTTTCTACCCTGTTATAGTACACAGCTACAATTCTGGCTTTTGAGGACTATATTTAATAAAGAAAATTGGTCATTTATAGCAGGATAACCTTCATGTTACATCAGACACTTTTGGTTAGAGAATGGGTCTTTGAGGAATTCTGATCAGTTCCTTACATCCATTTTTATGCAGTGATCTTAAAATATGGTTTTTGTCTCATGCATTTACTCTCTGTAACTCACCTCCTGCCTAAAAAATCATTTAGAAGTGGTAACTTCAACACATTTAAGCACATTAAGAGCTGTGCTGATTCTTAGCACAAATTTCAAGCCTAAAACTAACCTCCCAAAAAGTTCAAACAGCAGCTGTGTACATGAATAGTCAGTCCCTGCTATTCGTGTGGCCTTACAGGGTTGCCAAGTTGCAGATTTCTCACCTCTGTGTAGCACTGCAGACTTTTACAGAAGTTAATTTAGACACCACCAGACCTGTACTACACCTCTGGCTGAAGCAGGAGATCAGGAAAATACTAATACTCTACTAAACTGCTTTCCACTGCTTAAAAGGTCAAGGTTAATAGTGCTTCTCACAGCTGCCTGTGCAGTGCCACCACTCACTTCAGCTCCTCTGCAAGACAGGAGTCACTCAATCTGTCAGCACTTTCTCCAAGACTGAAATGCCTCATCTTCTTCATACCTCAATTTGCCCATTCAGCCAAGTAACAGTGAATTGTGTCATGCTGAAAATATGTTTAAACACAATTTTAATTCCAAAAGATGCTGTGGAGACACTACTGACAGAAATGCTCTCTCATTACTTTACTTAGAGAAGCAGGAGATGAAAACACAATTACTTATGGCATGATCAGCCTTTGTATAGTGCTGTAATTATCTTCAGCTTTTTTTTTTTTTCCTTTGCAATGGCAAAACATGTGATCCAGCACTGTAACATGCAGCTCCCAGGCAAAGGGAAGCAGAGCTTTGTTTGTAAATTGTAGTTCACAGTCCTGGAAGTACATGACAAACTATCTTTATGATACTTTGACAAGAGAAGATAGAAGAATCAAGAAAGAAAAGCAAAAAGAAGGGACAAGACATGAGCAGCAGGAGTAAGTAAAAAAAATAGGTTTCCAGTACTGTGTTTACAATTTCCAACTGATTTCAGGGGAACAGAAAAATTGTGTGGTCTTATGACTGCATTTCCTCAGATGTACCGAGATGAGAAAGTAGATAGTTCCTTTCTAAGGAAATAGTTGTCTTCTAACATCTTTAAATAAAGTTTGCTTTCGAAAGTTTTCCTCTAAAATAGCTGATATTAACCTGTCAGCATCAAGACAAATGGGTCTAATCTTATCCACTACACTGATTCTTTTGTTCCTATTAATTTCAGTCTAGCCAATCTACAAGGTTACAGAAAATCTATTTTCTGATGCTTTTCAGTATTGATTAATAATTATTTTGAAGGGTACAATGGAATAGGAAATCAGTACCTAAATCTTAAGCTTATCCTTATCTTGGCACATCAGCTGATTTTCAAGTTCTTGCCTGTCATATTTTTCAAGCTCATGCATATGGTAATTGAATTAATTATTCAGGTTACCTGGTGGTACCAGCAGGTACCTGGCAATATCTGCTCAACCAGTGATCAGATTAGAAATAGAATTGTCACTACATTTATACAAGAAATATCCAAGTTTTCCTGACCAGTTTCTGTTATCTAAAACAGGTTCAGGAAGGGAAAGGAATGAAGTTGTGTCAGAGGAGGTTTAGGTTGGATATTAGGAAAAGATTCTTCCCCCAGAGGGTGTTTGGGAACTGAAACAGCTCCCCAGGGCAGTGGTCACAGCCCCAAGGCTGACAGAGCTCAAGGAGCTTTTGAACAATTCTCTCAGGCACAGGATGTGATTCTTGGGCCTGTAATGTGGAGCACCAGGAGTTGGACTCGATGGTCCTTGTGGGTCCCTTCCAGCTCAGGATTTTACATGATTCTATCCTCAAGGCATTGAGAAGTACTGATCCTAAAGCTTCCAGCTCAGGATTTTACATGATTCTACCCTCAAGGCATCGAGAAGTTCTGATCCTAAAGTATATGACTGTGCCTTTATGGGTTTCTGCAAATTCAATAAATGAGTGTATTCATCAGGGAATTAACTCTATTAAGATAAAACTTATGGGACTCAGTCAGTATGCAGAAAGTATATTCAACAGCTAGAGATACTGCAACCAAAGTTTTCCTTCTTCTGACTGATAGCATGATGTACAACCTGATATTCACATATTCATCACACTAGTGATTAATCTGATCTCATACCTACTGAAGGATGAATTATTAGGGTGAGAATACTGAAGAATGAATCAGAGTGGGCGAGAAATAAAGCACAGATGAAAGACAGAGTAAAACGCACCCAAACACCCATTTTAGGAGGAACTAGAGTGTGGCAAGAGAGAGAAAAGCTTTCTTAAATAAAACAAAAAAAACCTTTCAAGGAAAATGTTATTCAGCAGTCATCACAAAGCAATTGAACAGTGACACATTGAGACACTTCACACAGCAATGTGCTAACAGGACTGAACTAATGTGAAAAGAATGATGACAGTACCAAGGGCTTCCTACATAGGAAGATTTTTTTGGTGTATTCTCAGTTATTTATGCACATCTGAGTGGGTTTTTTTCAAAACCTTTCAAGGAAAATGTTATTCAGCAGTCATCACAAAGCAATTGAACAGTGACACATTGAGACACTTCACACAGCAATGTGCTAACAGGACTGAACTAATGTGAAAAGAATGATGACAGTACCAAGGGCTTCCTACATAGGAAGATTTTTTTGGTGTATTCTCAGTTATTTATGCACATCTGAGTGGGTTTTTTTCCCCCACTATTTAACAGATCCTCGAGATTTTTTTGGTGTATTCTCAGTTATTTATGCACATCTGAGCGAGGTTTTTTCCCCACTATTTAACTGGCAAGATCCTCGAGTATGTGAGAAGGACATTTTGGAAGGTCTCAGAGACCAGTCAAAAACCTGGAAGCAGCTAAGCACATACAAACAGCAGAAATGGGAGACAGACAACTGTCAGAATATCTGAAAGTTGTTTTCCTTATGTTGAGTTTACTTAAAAAAACTGAAAATCATTGGAACATTTTTCAATCTCCTGTATTTACTTCTGTCACATCTCAGAAGTGACTTTTGTGGTATCAACACTTTCAAAAAACATCTGGCCGTTCTAAAAGTCATTTTATAGAATAGTCAGCACTGAGAGGTCATTTCAGCATTTGGGTGTTTTAGCTGAAATAAACAGTAGCAACTTTTTTTGGCTTGTTGTTACGTCTGAACCTCTGGACATGATGTTACAGTATAAACCACAGTGGTGGTTCTACCAGACGTTAAAATTTGGTCTAAAAATGAAAGTCTTATGAGGCAAGGTAAAAGGAAAATGCTGAAAATTGAGATTAAAGAAAGGTAAAAGAGGCAAATGAAACATCTGCCAATTTAGGGGTGATATGGGGTGCAGAGCTGAAGAGCAAATAGGCTTCACTGCAACAATAAAATTTCAAGAGCACACGTTTAAGAAGTGACTGCTCAACCTAAATGAGGCAAACACAGTAAAATAAACCACCTAATCAATCACTCTACTACACATATTAAGTGTAAGTAATGCCCTGTAAGTTGTCACATATTTTTAATGACTGTCCTCTGGTCACCCATAATAGCTTCATAATAGATGTAACTTAGCTGAAGAACTCACTAAGGAAGCATAGAAATACCTGACCTTCATTTAGCTAATATGAAGGTAACTTTTCATATGGAAAGTACAACCAAAGCTGCTTTACTTGGTTCAGATGACAAAGAGAAATGAGTAAAAGAGGCAGCAATTCAAGGGAGGCAAAGCCATTTCACTGCCGTAGGGACAAACATTTCTCTGCCTGTGCTCGGTGAAGCAGCACCTTGTGGAGCCACCTGAGCTGGTGGTGGCAAGTTATCTCTGGAGTCAGAAGCACCAGGGCTGCCTCAGTGTGGTGCTTTGAATAATTACCCTTTCAGGGAAGCAGAACTAATTAATTTGGCTCGACCCCAGGTGGATAATCTTTCCAGAGCTCAAGCTACCAGCTCTGCATGGAGCTGCACAGTGTGCTGCTTTTGTATGCACTTGATTATCTGTTCCATGGCAGTGCTAGATAAGCATATCCTACTTCATGACTGGTGGAAATGCCACAGAACTAAGGGCGCTGAGAATAGCAAGATATTATTTGTGGAATAGAAAAACGTGTATTTATTATGGCTATAGGTTTAAGTCTCTCAACTGGTATAGCCAACAGCACATCTTCTCTGTCACTAATTCCAACACAAAAGCATTTCAGCTTTGAGGACTATTCTACGAGAGAAAAGTCCTTTGAGCCATGCTTCACAACCCTGAGATGCCCTACAGTTAGCAAATATTGACAAGGAGCACTTTGTTCAAGAAGTCCTACATGTCATAGAATCAACCAGGTTGGAAAAGACCTCCGAGATCATCAAGTCCAACCCTACCGTGGTCACTAGACCATGGCACTAAGTGCCACATCCAGTCTCAGCTTGAAAACCTCCAGGGATGGTGAATCCATCACCTCCCTGGGCAGCACATTCCAATGCCTGATCACTCTCTCTGTAAAAAAATCTCTTCCTAATATCTAACCTAACCCTCCCCTGGCAGAGCTTGAGTCTGGGCCCTCTTGTCCTGCTGCTGGTTGCCTAGGAGAAGAGACCAACTAAGTCAAACAGCAACAAACAGTAACAACAGTGACCTCTCCAACAACTCTATCCCAACTCTGACTTGACTGGAGTAATCTCTATAATTTCAGTGTGTCAGAAAACCTCCACTGCAAATGCAGAAATGGGAGGACTACATTCTCTGACACTGATCTCTGGGTGGAAACTGCAGTTATTGATCTGAACATACAAAGTGTTTTTAAGAACTAGAAGAATGAAGCAGGAGCCCTTCTGAATTTTGTTAGAGGTTAAAGCAATTCAACAAGTTCACTAATAGTTTTGCTTTTGGCAGGATCAGGCTGAAAATGCAATAACAGAACCTCAGCAATGGCAAAGCTATCCTTAACAGAGAAAAAAAAATTACTCACAGGAAAACAGGCTGAGTTTTCAGAGCGTTTTAGACTTTCAGAGACTGAACACAAATCAATCTGATTTAAGAACAAAACCTATTTAGAGGAGAAAGGAGAACTACATTTGTTTCTCTACCTTTTTTGTTTGAACCTATCATTCTTCTCTGCCCTTCTCTCATCCTCTATTTTTGCAGACTTAACTTTTGCTAAGCAGCTATATCTACACAGTATGGTTATAAAATAGTTAATGCCATGACAGTTTCCAATAGGGAAATCTAAAACTTCTCATTTCTTCCCAATTCCAAGTGCAGGTTCAGTTTGAATTATGCATTTTAATGCTATCAGCTTTCTGACTGCTCTTTCTGACTATCTGCCCTGAAGTCTCCCTTCAGATATGTAAAGCACTTGCCCAAAGCTCCCCAGTAAGGGCTTTGTCCAAGTAACCCATGGCCATGGGACATCACCAAGTGCCTGTGCTGCCAGAGGAGAGAGGCACATCCTATGCTGAGCTCTGGGATTTCCCTGTACCTAGCAACAATTCCATGTTTTCATTCCTTTGCCTACATCCTTTGTCAGCCTCAGGGTGTGTACAACTTTCTACCAGAAAGGGAACTCTTCTCCACATCTTTTTTTCTCTTCTCTCCAGCTGACAAGTTACTGAGAGCCTCATAGCTGGGCAATATTGAGCCACTCACCCACACAATGCCTCACCTTTCCATCCACACCCACCACAATTATTTCTACTTCAGCATCTCTAGCTAAAAGTGCTATTAATATTGTCATCCACAGCAAATAGTTCCTGACATGATTTAATGAGGGATAACAACCAGGAATTAGAATATTAAATATTAAGCATTTACTTTAAACATTAAACAATGAAGTTCTCCTCTGAATTTGTAAATCTTATCCTGATGTTTCTAAAAACTGAAAATGAACAAGGAAACTTTTTAGCCTGAAAAATATACATCCCTTAAACAGGAGGAAGGAACTGGGAACAGGACATAAGGGATGTCTCTACATTGTAAAGATTTCAGGGCACTTCTATAGAAGAAAAAAGTATTGTGCTATTTCATATTATCAGGTAAATATAATCTCTGATACCAATCTTGGTAAAGAAGTTGTAGTTAATTTGACAAAAATACCTAAGTGAAGCTGAAAATTATAGCATGAAAAATATTCCTTCTGTGCCCATTCTGTGAGCCAATCTTTGTTTTGGCTTGTGGGTGAGGCAGCAGGAACACACACTGGGAGATTTTCGTGATAATTCAGAGCCCATGAGCTGCAGGAGTGACAGTCACCATCACTTACAGCCCATTGGAGTGGCAGAATTCCTGGTTGCTGGTTTCACTTGTCTGAAGCATAAAAAGCTCATTATCCCAAAAGCTGCTCCTGTAGACAAAGTCAATACCAGGAGAACTGTTTCACACACCCTATACTGATTAATATTTGATCTATCATATTTGTAATCAGTAAAAAGTCTCTTCTTCTTTTCATCTTGGCTCTTTCTTTTGCTTTTCACCACCTTCTCAGCGAGAGATAAATGACATTTTAATAGAATTTTATACCCACTAAACTAAAATGTTCAAGGTAATATTTAATGAAGCATAGTGCTCCTAGCCACACTCCCTTGATTTTAATTATAATCTTAGGGGTTTTTTGAAATTACTGTCACTTCAGTGCAAACTTTCCTGAAGGTTGGGGTATACCAGGACACAGAAAGCAAACAAGCAAGCAAAGAAACCAATACATGCCTTGATTCTAGGTTTGGGGAGCTTAAGTCTAAAAATCAATGTGTAGTTTTGACAAGTTTTAATGTAGTCAGAGATGTAATGTCAAGATTCTCTTTGGGAATAAATCAGAAAGTTTTGACACCAGCAATCATGTCACCAATCCTTCCTCCTGCCTTCATATTTTTCTGCTTTTTTGGTCACTGGTTTAGTCTTCAGAGACAGATAGCTCATTTTTATGAAAGTAGCTCTATCCACAGCTGGAAACACATAAACCTGGAATTTACTTTTCAGTTCACCTCAGCTGCTGAATTTTTCATTTGAAGCAATTAAGAAAAAACCGTGTTGATAAGTAGAATGTTGTTTAAGCTAAAAAACATCTGAAAACATTCTATAGTTTTCTTTATGTCTGTCTAGACAGTAATGCAATACATTAATTCAAGTGCTTTCTGCTCTGTGTTCATTTTTTACCTTATCTGCTATTTATTAATCAGCTCTCTAATGCACTTCCAAAGGTGAAGGATTAGAGAGAGCTAAAGAACACAAAGTCCAAGGGAGTGCTGCCTTCATGTAGTTTTATTCTGTCAAGAATAAATGCATAAATGCATTCAGTGAAAGGAGTCAAATAAATTCAGGGAGAGCAGCCACGGCCAAGTCAAGCTTCACGTGCTATTTTGTTTTGCTGATGTTTCACCCAGAATAACAAGGAACCCTCAGCTGTGTCAGGGGCTGAATATCTATCCAAGCAAAATGCCAAATCTTGATCTCTCTGAGCTCATGTGTAACCCAAGAAATTCTGAATATCTATCCAAGCAAAATGCCAAACCTTGATCTCTCTGAACCCATGTGTAACCCAAGAAATTAATTCTTTGCCATATGCATCCGGCTTTGTCTTTTGCAGTCCTTAATTTGTAGGGTATTTTTTTAATTCTCTGTCCCCTTTACAGTCTCAGTGTCTTTAATTAAACTCATCAGCCTCTCCTCTCACACCTGGCAGATAGCTCTAATTGCCTGTTTGCCAGGCACCATGTGAGGAGTAAGGCACAGTGAAGGAAAACTGAGGTTGTGACCCCAGGAACAGCATTTTCAAGACTCTCTTACAAACCTGATGTGCTACACACTGGGAAAAAAAACATACATTGTCTTTTAGGTGCCTGAATTCAGCCTGCATATGCCATCAGAAAGGCTGCAATAAATTGGTCATGGTAACTTTATTTCTTTTTATCTGTGTGTATAGTTCCTTCTGAACTGTCAGGATAGCTGACTGCAATAACATGTTCAATTTCTCCAGTCAAATGTGCAGGTATTTCTTTATCTCTGCTTTTTAGCAAATAAATAGAAACAAACTGCAAACCCTTTTCCCTCACTGTGCTTGTACTCTCTAGCTATTGACATAGCTCTAAAATGCATTTATTTTACATTCCAGAATGGCTTTGCCTGTCATACAGAAGAGTTTTATAAACTCTTGTCTGGAAACTTCTGAACATGAGTTTTGAATGAGGCTGGTGAAGGGACTGGAGCACAAGTGCCATGAGGAGAGGCTGAGGGAGTTGGGATTGTTCAGCCTGGAGAAGAGGAGGCTCAGGGGAGACCTTCTCACCCTCTGCAACTCCCTGACAGGAGGTTGGAGTCAGGTGGGGGTTGGTCTCTGCTCCCAGGCAACCAGCAGCAGGACAAGAGGGCACAGACTCAAGCTCTGCCAGGGGAGGGATAGGTTGGATATTAGGAAGAGAATTTTTACAGAGAGAGTGCTCAGACATTGGAATGTGCTGCCCAGGGAGGTGGTGGATTCACCATCCCTGGAGGTTTTCAAGCTGAGACTGAATGTGGCACTTAGTGCCATGGGCTAGTAACCACTGTAGGGTTGGACTTGATGGTCTTGGAGGTCTCTTGCAACCTGGTTGATTCCATGATTCTATGAGGAATCTTTTTTTACAGAGCTATTGCTACTTGCCATTATTCTTTTATTCAATTATTCTTGCCTTTTGTTATTTGGATTGCAAAAAACAAACTAACAAAGTGCTTTACACACACAACACATACAAGTCTTAAAATTAGAAGTGAAGTATAACGTCCAAATTATCTTCTCAAACATCTGGATCCTATGTCAGCAGGTCTTAATTTACACTTCTAAACACCACACCCAGAACACATTATTTCCTATACTGATCAGATGATCTAAAACTATATTTTAGGGGTCTCTGTTTGCCTGTAAATACTCTTCATGGAATATTAAGCTGAAAATTTAAGACTAAAATGACAGCACAAGCATAAAGTATTCACTGTTCTCTCTGCCAAATTTCTGTCACCTCAGTACAAGTCCAGAGAAGAGTCAGCTCAGGCTGAAAAACAAAGTACATGATATAATCTGACAGATTACTTTTGTGGCAACCGTGGAGTATCTTTCATTTACCTATCCATCAATGCTTGAAAAAGATATATATAAGCACACATATTTGGGTATATATGACTTGTCACGTTTTCTAGAAGGGAAAAGTCCAGTAATCAATCCTCATTTTCAAGCAGCATTCAAGCAAATGTGTAGTTCTAGCAAATGGTAGGAATGCTTTTATTAAATATGCTGTTTTTCTAGTATGTAGACACATTGTAAAAGTTTTTCCAAGCAATGTATGTAATACTAAAATGGTTTAAAACTATGTGTCACTTCAATTTAAAAGGATAAAAATTTCTTTCCTTAATCCTTTTCTTAATGCAGGCTTAGGCACTTAATTTTTTTCACCTAAATTAATTTCAGCAAATTATGTGATCATTATAATTATTTCCAAATCTTTTTCTGACCCAACAGATGTTCTTAAAACATGGAAAACGAGAGACAGCAAGTGACAAATAAAGCAGGTTGTTCTAAAGAAGGTAGAGATTCTGAGAGACAGCCAAAACCTGCACACTAGACAAGAGGCAATTCAGAACATCTGTGAAATGACAAACACAAATGAGATAGTCAACAGTCAAAGAAAGAAAAGAAGTCAGAGAGAAAATGAAAAATCACCTGTGTTTTATATTTAAGAATAGTTAAGGAAAGCTCTTAAAAAATAATCTTACTTGCAATATTATCTTGAGAAAGCAATAGCTCTGTCCACAAACAATAAAAAACCCCCACAGATTATTTCAGTCTGACAACCAGAAATCCATAGAAACCATATTCTCTTTATGGAAAATCATAGTAGGAGTCTGGAGGAGTATCAGAGGAACATCACACACTTGCCTGTGGTTTGTCCTGCCACGATTACACTTTTATTGCCACTTTTGTACAGGCTACTGAACTGGATCAAACCCTTAGTCCACACAGCCATTCCTACATCATGGTCTTTATCAAGGGACTATTACTTTTCTCATGTATCACAAAGCTTTTGTACTGTCTCTAACATCATCACCAAGATACCAACTGAGCTGAACATAGGCAGCAGCTCTGTCACATCAGCTGGAGAAGAGCTGCACTCCCCTAGGGTATGACTTCCAGATATTCAGGGTTTCCAGGTATTCAGGGCTTTGAAAAGCTTTCAGTAGATCATTTTCCTCTTTTCTTCTCATCAGAAAAAAGCAAGCAAATGCTGTAACAGTCAATGTGTAATACCCATTTGTCTTCTGAACCCACATATTTCCCCTTTGAGAATGAGAACAGCATTATGTTTACATCAGTACATTGAGATTACTGTTAGATAGATGTACATGATTCATAAACTGCTGAAAAATACTTGAGCTTAAATTGCCCTGGTTATTATCAAAGCAGTCTATAAATATGCACACATTTAGTTACATTGGTTCAGATGGAAAACTACCTTGTTCTGTTGTAACTCAGACCTGTTTGATGCCCATTTTCTGCAGCTTGTATGGGATGACCATATATCCATTTTCAACTGACCATCAGCT
Organism: Acanthisitta chloris; assembly: GCF_000695815.1. Classification (NCBI taxonomy): domain Eukaryota; kingdom Metazoa; phylum Chordata; class Aves; order Passeriformes; family Acanthisittidae; genus Acanthisitta; species Acanthisitta chloris. The sequence goes on along the minus strand of NW_008663055.1, from coordinate 32,956 downwards.
AGTGTAATTATTTTTGCATGCTTATTAATAATCATAAAACATAATGAAATAATTCATTTCCTAAGCAGATGATAACAAATGAAGAAATATATGTTAATGTTCCCTGCTAAAGAGCAACAGCTGTTACAGTATTTGAAGTTCTTATTACTGCTGACCATGTGCAATATACTCCCATATCCTGTCACAGGCTCAATTATGGCATTTGGTGGATGTATCTGTTTGGAATAGATGGGACAGTAAATAATATTTTCTTTTCCAGGTCTATATATTAACAGCTAGAGCATGATGGCACCAAAGATTGCTACCTCAGGACTGTGCACCATGGAACATCTATATTTTTACCTATTTAAAAGAGGGGGAAGCATCAAATATGTAATGGACAATCAATTGGGGTAGTTGAGAACCAAAGGTGACTTTCTAAACAGTAGTGATGTCTATTATCTGCACTGGCTTAGTGCCACTGCCTATGCTTTTTAATGCACTTGTCGGCCAGGATAAATGGAGATTGATGGCAACTATTAGTCTACTTTTTTAAACTATCTGTGGTTTGGTGCCTTTCTGCTTGAAAATGTTGTTATGTAAAGAGGTGACATCCATCAGCTATATTGTTCACTGTTTCAAATCATATGTTGATGAAAATATCAGTGTAGAGCTACTGACTTAAACCATATGAGCATAAGAGATATCTGGGTCACTGTGTCAAACCTCTGTAATCACAGTCATCAATGCAAATGGCATTGCATCCAGAAAGTTCCTGAACATACATCACAAGCCACAGACAAACCCATTACACTAAACCACTTATATACAAAAAACCAAAATCCTCAAAATACATGCTATGCTTCACAAAAAGAGAAAGCAGGAGGTACTGTCAGGATCCTGCAGCCCTTAAGTATCAGAAATTTTGTTAGCTGCTACAAATTGTTAGGATTAGCCCAAACATTCTGGACTTTTCCAGGGAGCTAAGTGCACCCTGTGCTTCAGAGCAAGGGCTCATGTCCCTGGGGATGCTGCTTCACTCGACAGGTACAGAAGGCTCCTTTTCACACTCAAGTCTCAGTGACAGTTATCCTATCATACTTTAAACAATTCAGAACCTTTTCCTCCTCTCTTGTAGCCAGACATTGTTTCCAGCTCCTAAGGCATGACTTTGCACTTTACATTATTAAATTTAAACTCGGTTTTGCACTTTACATTATTAAATTTAAACCTGGTTCATAGAATCAGCTGGGCTGGAAAAGACCTCCAAGATCATCAAGTCCAACCCTACCGTGGTCACTAGACCATGGCACTAAGTGCCACATCCAGTCTCAGCTTGAAAACCTCCAGGGATGGTGAATCCACCACCTCCCTGGGCAGCACATTCCAATGTCTGATCACTCTCTCTGTAAAAAAATCTCTTCCTAATATCTAACCTAACCCTCCCCTGGCAGAGCTTGAGTCTGTGCCCTCTTGTCCTGCTGCTGGTTGCCTGGGAGAAGAGACCAACCCCCACCTGACTCCAACCTCCTGTCAGGGAGTTGCAGAGGGTGATAAGGTCTCCCCTGAGCCTCCTCTTCTCCAGGCTGAACACCCCCAGCTCCCTCAGCCTCTCCTCATGGCACTTGTGCTCCAGTCCCTTCACCAGCCTCGTTGCTCTTCTCTGGACCTGCTCCAGCCCCTCAATGTCCCTCCTGACCTGAGGGGTCCAGATTATTACTACAGGCAACAAGGATATTTGTTCTTACTATACAGTAATGTAGGTGTCTACATGACTGACAGATTCTTAACTTTGTGTCAGTCTCAAATTGCATTTATCTCTTGATTACTCTCTTTTCTTCAAAATCTATTCTAATGCTGTTCATGGTATTAAGGTCAAAGTAAGAAGTCCCTCCTGACCTGAGGGGTCCAGATTATTACTACAGGCAACAAGGATATTTGTTCTTACTATACAGTAATGTAGGTGTCTACATGACTGACAGATTCTTAACTTTGTGTCAGTCTCAAATTGCATTTATCTCTTGATTACTCTCTTTTCTTCAAAATCTATTCTAATGCTGTTCATGGTATTAAGGTCAAAGTAAGAAGTTTGTGTTTCTATTCTAATGCTGTTCATGGTATTAAAGTCAAACTAAGAGGTTTGTGTTTCTTATACCTGAATATCTGTTAAGTTTGCACTTTCACACTGTAATCCTCTATCCATCATCTCTAACCAGAAAGCTAAAATTCCAAATTATGAACTACCTAAATAGAGAAGACAGTTACTAAGTGAAGCATTTTGCCTCTCCAACAAGAATTACAAACATTATGAGTCCCTATCCCATGGTGGTGATCTAATTGATGCCAAAATGCTGAGAAGCCAATGATATCATTTAGTGAAATACATAAAATTTTAGGATTTAAGAGCCACAGGGAAAAGTAGAACTCAGGGAAGTTTTACATTAAATTATTGTAAAGACATCATGATAAATAGTCTTGTAAGAGTCAGCAACAAGATGGCATCAGTCAAAGGAAAATAGGCAAAAGGCTTTTTTATCAGCTGTGGAGGATAATGTGCTCATGTGCTCTCCTTTTAATTGTTCAAAATGCTGACACACAGCCTTCATACTTGCACACCAGGATCTTAGAATACAGTTAGCAGAAGTCTACTGCTGTGACAGGTTTTGGTATGTTCCCATATAATTCAATCTAATTTATTTCATAAGGTGAATTCTTTCAGAAGCTCTGCTTGCTGAGGTGTAAAGTGATCACAGCATTTCACGTGTTTGTGATGAGTTTGAGATATTGCTCTTCTCTTCCCACACAGCTTTCTAATAAAAATACTGTCAGTTTGCTGACCTACCCCTCTTCAAGGTTAATGGTTTGTTATCTACAAATTACTTTCCATGATACAGCTTGGGTTGTGAACTTCAAAATTGTCTTCTGTTAGCTCTCCCTTCAATTTGTTTTAGGCTCAGAGAAAAGCAGATTTCACAACAGGAAAAAGTACCACAGAAATGAAAAGAGATAATGTCAGCTTTAGAAACTTAGCTTTTTGTTCTGTAAGAGAGATTCAATGATTTCTGTTGGGTGATGTTGTGGAACAACTGCTGTCATGTTCTCTAGTAAAGCTGAATGTCTACCTGACTGCAATTTGCCAAACACTGCCTTTTCCTGGCATATAGAGCCTCATGGTTAAAAATGTTGCAGAGAAACAATAATTACTGACATTGCATTATTGTAAAGGTTTGTAAAGATGTTAATAGTCAGACAATTTATAACATGCAGTCTAAGTTATCATTACAGAACATCTGTTACTTAAGATCCAACTCCATAATAAACCATGTCCTAACATTTAATAATCCTGTCACAGTGTGAGAGGGAAAAACGAGGTGATATTAAATTTGATCTTGAAGCTGGTGGACATCCCACTGAGGACAGCACAAGCAGAAGGTGTTCAGCAACACCTTGAAGTCTTCATATCCTTTGATGATATATCACATGATCCTTTACCAGTTGGCCCTTTCCACACCTTAAACTTTGAGACTGAGTTTTATAAGACACCAATGGCAAGATTCCAGTAGCACATTAGAACTCTCTCAGGAAACACACACTTGCTTTCAAGGTCTGGGAAACATTAGAGAACCTACACTATCAAAAATTGTAACTCACTGTAGTTTCAGTCATAAAAATGTGTAAGTATCTCATCCTCTCTGCCTGTTCTTTGCTAGAGATCATTTGCCTTACACAATACTGTTACAGAAGGAATGGAAAAATCAGGCAATAATGGAGCAGAGTTTTCTTGGCATGGTTGTGGTAGTCTTGCACATCCAGTATTGCCAACTGCTGTATTTGTTTCATTTGGCATAAAGCATCTATCCCACATTGACTTCTAAGGCTTTTGCTGCAGAATTACAAGCTGAAATGACTCTTACCACTTTATAAACACGATAACAGAGGCCAGAGTTCTGCTTATGGATAGCTAAGAACAATTCTATTATTGCCATCAGAAACTGCTGAAATTATGTCAACTTACACCAACAGGCAGTAAGCCCAAACCCTTTTTTGTTGAAGTTGTTGGGAAAGGATTGCTCATTTTTCATCTGGTTCACAAGTATACCTTCCATACATCTTTCTCACATTTAATTACTTCAGCAGTCATTCAGTTCTGGGCCCCTGAGGTCAGGAAGGATATTGAGGTGCTGGAGCAGGTCCAGAGAAGACCAACAAGGCTGGTGAAGGGACTTGATGATTTTGGAGGTCATTTCCAACCCAGTTGGTTCTGTGATTCTATGATCATAGACTGTGCATCAGAGCACTATGTGAAACTCACTTTTAGTTTCCATTCCTGAGTTAGTCAATAGCTATGAAGTGCTACTTCTTCTTTGCCTAGAGATCCTTATTTAAATCTTTACTTACACCCATTTGTGCAATGTCAAGCTATTTCAGCCCAATTTTATCCCATGCTTAGAGATGGTTTTCAAATTTATACTCTAAAGGGAAAAGCAGACATTTTCTGTGTTCCAGGGGATTACTATTCCTCTTTCTCTTAATGCTTCTTATTTACATTTAATTTCCTTTATTTTACATAGTGCACTGCAATCGCATATTCAAACCAACAAAATCACACAGCCCGTGTTATTTGTGAGAAAAAAAATGCCTAACCACAGCATTTTCAATATTTTGTCAATTTTGTTAAGAAAACACACAGCCACCTTTGACAATGCATTTCAGAAGTAATCTAGAAATCATATTTTCAGGTATAATGTGATATCATAAAGAATCATAGTCATCTTATTGCTTCTTATTAGCTTTTCCTGTTCAAATACTTGTGGACAGAAAAGAATCTTTTAGCTATCAAATATAAACTCAACTCCTGTAATGTTTTACTGAAGTTTTTATTTTACATTGTGTAAGTTTTGTCTTCTCAATTGCTTAAGTTACTCAGAGCAACTAAATCCAGGGTTCCTATGCTGCTAGCCAAGGATGTAGGTCTGGTTTTCAATGAGCAGAAGAGACCAAACCTCTAGGAGCACATCAAGCTTAGAGGAAAGCACTGTCAAAATCAGCAGAGGTTTGAATACTGGTGCTAAGTACACAAACTTCCCCGAAGTGACACTCAGCCTCCATTCATGGCCAGTGAAAGGACTTGCAAAGAAGCAAAGTTAGGAACATCTTTAAGAGACTCCTTGCAAAATTTGCCTTGCCAAAAGGTCTCAGGCTGGGGATTCATTTCCTAACTGCAAAGCTTTAAAGCATTCAAGTCTGGTTTTCCAACATGGTTTGGGACATGACAGTTTCAAGTTGTCCTCCTTAAGTAAAATATGCACTAAATGAAGCAAAACTTCCCCAAGTGATAAATCTGATAGTGGTACCCTTAAGCATCAGCTTAAAAGCATCAGTGACCCATTACAAAATAGACATTGTGAAAAGATTAAAAGCTTTAGGGTTAAGGGGAATGAAGAGGGTGGTGCAGCAGTGCCATCAGAGTAAATCAGGATAGTCAAACTGTCAATTCCTTTACCACTATGCAAAATTTATTTTGGTTTAAACCCTAAGCCTTTCATTATCTAAATTAAAAGTATACTATGTTTATTGAATCCGGAGATTAGTTTGCTGTTATACACCATAGTCTTACTTTGATGTCTCAGGATTAATATTCATGAAGTTTCAGACTATTAACTACACATGTACAACGTCTAACAAGAAACATATCTTACAGCCTTCAATTATTGTAGGAAGCTTTTAGTTCTGATTTTATCTTTCATTTTGCTGTGGATTCCCATGGAGTTTTCATACTGTTAATGTTTTAAGGTTGGTTCTGGCAGGTTTATCAGATCGATGGATCTGGCTAAAACTCAGACATTCAAATCCAAAGGATATCTTTCAATTTTAACTTGTTTTACATGAGTGAAAACTTGCCAATTCAGTTGTCTGAAATGTCTGAACTATGAGCAGAATTGGAAAGTGGCAGAAACTGTTCACTCCTCAGTCAGTTCAGCCCAAAATATGTCATGACACTATGTACATTATTGGTCAGCATTGACACCTGTCCCTTCTTTAAAGAGTTTGAGACATGAAACCTTAGCCAGCTATGAGTCCCACAAGTAGCCATAAATACAAGAAATTCTAAACTGCTGAAACTCAACCCCCCAAATCATGGATCACTTGTCTGGTCACTACCACACAGCACAGCTGCTGAGCAGAGAGCACTCCTCACTCCTGCCCTGGGATGCTGCTTAAAAGCTTCTACCTCTTTCCTTTAGTACAAGAAAATCATAAACTGCACAGCAATAGCAACAAAAAGCAATAACAAAAGCAAATGTCAGAATTTGAATTGCAAACTCCATGTGAGTCTTGACTGCTAAAACTAAAGCCAGGTTTGAACATTAAACGTTTGAAGTTGCTCTGCTGGGGCTAGAGGTGTTTCTGCTCATCCCTTCAACAAACTACTGGGCATTACAGGTAGACTAGAGTTGGGAGGGATAGGGAATCTTGCCTAGGAACTCTTAAAGAAAACTTCACAGGATTCATGGGAAATATTTACTATTTCAACAGAGAATATATATCAAATTACTCTTTACATAATAATTCTTTTTCTGAGTTATGGTGCAGGAATATAACTTCCTAAACAGAGATTAATTGTTATTTATTAATTATTAATTACTCCTGAAAGCAAAAGAAGCTTTAGGCCCCACTGTGTAAGCCCTAATTCCTTCTCAAATCTCTGGTTTTAGAAAAAATCAGAGCTGGTCTTTTGAAAGGCACTGAATTTCCCATCAATTTGAAATTCTGGAGCTTCACTTTTGCTGTCTTTCAAATTACACTTTCATGAATTTGGTCTCTGCAAATCCATGTTACTCCTTACCACTAGTAATCTATTGTGTCTTTTGTTCCAACACAGCAATGTCATCACGTAACTCTGGTTTCAGTTTAGCTCTCAGTGTAAAAGATTAAATGGAAATGCAACAAATGCCAATTGTCAGTTCTACAACTATTCCCTGAAAGATTGATGGAGGAAAAAGAAAGACTTGAAATGCCCAAACACAAAGCAGTGAAGTATTATCTGCTAAGAGCAGTTATTTCTTCACATCATTAATTACATGAGGTATCCCTGTATGGCACAATCTCATGCTGTGCATAAAAACTTAATGCTAACTCTACAAGGTCTACTGTAGGCCCAGGAACAGCCTCATAACACTCTGCACAGTGTGAAAATAACCTAAACTGTAAAGAAATCTGTGCTGTGCTCAGGAAAACTAGTTTGCTGAGAAAAGTCACCATTTCAGTATACAGAACTGAGGGATCAGAATCTACTGGTGCTTAGATTTTTCAAGGGAAACATAGAAATTATTGTATCAGGACATTCTGTCCTCAAGGAATAACGCTGGAGAGATTAAGAAGCATCTCTTAAGAATTCATGTAGATATGTCACCTTGGTCTCCTAAAACTCTGCAGCATTTACAACAGCTTACTGAGCTTTCTGCTTTATTAACAAAACTTACATCAAGCTCTGCTTGAAAAGCAAATCCCTGTTTTCACCATTAATATGCTGCATGACTGTTCTGCATCCATTCTCCCATAACCTCTTGGAGACATACAGTAAATTTATTTTTGAGGGAAAAAGAGTAATGCTGTCTACATTTTCATGCTATGTTTCAACTTGTGGGTAATATCAATAGGGAAACCCTTGGAATAGAAAATAATTGTTTCAAATTTGCTTTTTGATAAATTTTTCTGTGCCACAAGCACAGCACAACAGGCTCAATTGATCTGCCACTCAAACCAATTGTTGTTTTGTCCATCTCTCCTTGCCCATGGGCTGCCACATGGTTTACTCCCTGACAGTTAAATGAATCCTCAGTGTTGCATTGGGAGATTTCAGGCATTTCAGTGGAAAGGCAAAGAGTGGGAACCACTAGCTAAAAGATGAAGAGCTCTTGGAGTTCTTCCTCAGGGTTTGAGATGCTACTGAGGGTTATAATCAATGTATATGTGAATAAATTTCTTTAAAGGACTTGTTTTGGTGCAACAAACTCCTCAGGCTGCTCCAAAATCCCAGGAACAGCTTTAAAATAGTCACATTTTCTTAATTAATATATTCTGAGAAATTGGGTTTAGAATGTCAGAGACAGAGCAGTTGATGCAGAGATTTATCACTCATCGTTCATTATTAAGAGGAGGAAAGAAAAAATATCAAAATTAACTTTTTCCTGACTTGTGCCATCTTTAATAAGCCTTATTCCAGAATTACCTGTCTGGAAAACTGATATAAACAAAATGTTTGGGCCATGCAACTGAACCATCTTATGGGATGAAAAAAAAATTCTCTATCTTAGAAAATGGTAAAGGGAAATGCATGTTCAAAACATTTCTCATCAACACAAAACCAAATTGTGACCAACTGGCACAAGTGTCTCAGACATCAGTCAAAATAGATATTTATCCTCTCAAAGGGGTGGGAGACAGAAAACCCAGAAATATCCTGTCATAGAGAAACATATCTCACCTCAGTAACTGGAAAGGACTTGCAAATTTCAGAAACAAAATTTGACTAACAAGGTCTGAGTTATTGGAGGTATTTTTATTATTAGAGGTATTGAGAGGATGACTATTATCTTATTATTTCCTGTCTAAATGTCTCCATGCCTGATTTGCATCCAGTTGTTCTGGTTCCAGTGCTGCCTTTCAAATTCAGTAGCTTCTGTAGTGTTTATGCCTTTGATGTGCATCCAGGTAGCAAGCAAACCCTAATAGTTTGATTTTATCATGATGAAAAAGCTATGCTCTTCTAGCTTTAAGACTAAATTTCATTCCTCTGATTGTTCCACTGCTCCACATCCAGACTAGTTTCAACTAATCCACGTTGGAATTGAGTAACTCTAACTGCCAGGTGAGGACACATTACTTAATCACTAGAAATCTCTCTTGAGACATGGCCTGGACTTTGCCTTTCTGTTGTATCACACTGGTCCATCAGAATGATTCTGAGATCTAGTACCACAAATATGTTTTTCCTGAGCTCATTGCCATGGGAAGATCCTCCCTGTTAGCTGGTTTGCCTCATCAGAAAAGTCAACCAGATATACAGAGATTAAATATGGATTTACTGGTGCATATTCGACTAGGTTAACAAAGCAAACTCATCCTGGCAGCCTGTTCTTGGTGAGTTATGTGCTTTGTTTAGTTAAATCACCCAATCCAAGCAAATTATCATGTTTATTAGTGTTTGCTAGCAACTAGTTGCAAAACACCATCTCAGGCGAGTAAAGTATCCCAGAGGGAAAGTTTTTCCCTGCTGCAATATGATTGTCTAGGACCACATTTCTTTTGATAGGAGTTCAGAAAGCTCATCTGAAGATTGAAACTCTTAACCATGTTGTTAGGAAAAAATCTGCCCACTATAAACCAGTCTCACATTGAGTGGAAACAATAATCTGTGTAGCAACTGCCTGAGAAAAGGTAATGCAAAATGGACTCTCATTAGGAGCAAATGGAAGATGGAAATGTCTAGGAGTTAAAAATTATTCAAAGAAAATATGACTCTCACTACAGAGACTGAGCATTAAAAGGACAAATTTAAGCACTGTAATACACAAACACAGACCTGCCTTAAATACCCAGATGTGCTGTATTCCTTAGCAGTCATACAACTTAGAAATATTTTGCTTTTCATGTTATATGTTGCTTGTTACCAAACGTCAGAGGTAGCTGGTGCTGACAGAGAAAAATCAATACAATTTTGCCAGTGATTCACCTCTATTAGTTCATCTTTTTGCAGTAATCTCTTTTTTGGATCTGGTTGTTTGCTGCCCTTTTCATTCTCCTTGCAATTTCAAAGGAAATTGCCTTTTAAACTTCGTACTTATTTCTAGCTAGAAAAAATACATGTTTTAAACCTGGTGCACATTTTATTCAGACAAAGGTGGATGGGGGGAGGTGACTGGTCAGGCCAAATATCTCCACCTTGTCCAAAGGCAAAAAGGAGGAAACCTATAAGATTGCATTTAAAAGAAGCTTTGCAAATATAGAGTTAGTCCAAACCACAATGTATTTAGAACAACATATCTAAATGCATATTTCACCTTCACTATCGCACACAGATTTATTTTTTTTACTGTTATCTTTTCCAGATAACTCACTATGCAGAAATATTCAGTTATTTTTAAACCCAGCAGAGATGTGATGTTCAGCCAGCAGAAATACAGCGCCCACCAGAAGTCAAATGTATGCGAGTAAAATATGATTTAAAACATGGAAAAAAAATATTTTCCAGTTCCATTTGCTTATTTTTTTTACCTGAACCTTAACCATGTATATAGTAAATGTTCATGCTATTGTTTCATCACAAAGCACTATCATGCCCATCAAATTTAGCAAATATTAGAATCTGAAACAACAAGGTCCAGAGACCTCCAAGGTCCAGAAGTGCTTGAGTGAGTAGCTCAGATCTCAACACCTTTCAAGCAGGTACTTGGATTTGGTGTTGCAGATTGTTAACAAGGATTAATCTGCAATCATATTACAAATTATGCTGCCATATACATTGCCATGGGAATAGATAAGCTCCATCGAAAGTCTGTGATTTTATTAACAGGATCTTCAGCCACTGGATCAAAAAAATTCGATAGATGTAATAACCCACCAAAGTTTACATTTCATTTAGCACCTTTTTATCGCTTTAGCCATCACTTTGCTGTGGGATAAAATCAGAACATAACGAGCTGGTAGGACAAGAAGCCTTACATTAAACAGGAACTGAAACAAATACAGTGAAAGTGTTTTGTCTCCACAGAGAAAGGTCAGTTCCTCCCTCAAGATGTTCAGCCCTTCTCTCACTTGCTTACCTAAGGTACAAGTTGCCTGTTTAAAGAAGAGAGATAAACCCCAAGACAGACAGATTATCAGGGGTATTTCTGTGCTGCTGATGTGTGTGGAAGGACAACTCATCCCCTCCAACACAATGAGGACAGAAGTCAAATCAATAACTCACTGTGCCCATCTGGTCAGGCCAGGAGAAGGAACTTGGCAGCTGAGCCAAGGGGCAGAAGATTGGGTGTGTGGGTGCTCCTGTCATCAAGCCATAAGTAAAACATAAGGAATTTTCTAGTTCAGAGACTCAAAGGTCTCCGAAGTTCTTTGGAAGGTGTAGGGGAGGGAATAGGAGAGTTGAAGACCTTTAAGCTCACTTCACAGAAGTCTGGCTAAAAATATTGTCAGGAAAAGGTTACTAACCCTGTTTGCATGGAGTTGTTAGAGAAGAATAACTGCAATGCACAAAAATAATTAAAAAATAATGGCTGGCCAAATTGTAAAGGCAAAAAGAAAAGAAAACTGGATGGGAGAGCCTCTACCTCAAAACATTTGTTAAACTGACTTTTCTTACTTCTGGCATCTGTAGGAATCTACAATTAAAATAGTTTCTTTGGTATTCATGTAGAGGAACTTGCTTTTCAAGGGAAAAAAATTTGAATATCAAATTCAAGAAGGAAAAAGAACTCAAATCTACCAAGGACTCTCAAGGATGTATGGCTTGATATTTCTCAGCATATTTCAAGCTCTGCAAAATGGATAGTTCATCTCTTTTCCTCTGCACTACCAAAATGAGATGAAGTAAGGATTATTATTTAACGCAAGCAAGGCTGCAACAGTGCAGAAAAGTTGAAATTCAGATTTAGAAAACTGAAGCCCAGTAGTATCATCTTCAATTAAATGCAGTTTAAGTCATTAACTTCTTAATTTGCAGCTCGCCCCATTAACCATGGGGGTTTTGTAGGTTCCTTCTTATCAGCTGATGCAGGGAAAGTAAATTCTCTGATGTAGTAGATCCATTTGTATTATAAAGAACTGAAGTTTAAATTCTTGGTTTCCACTTGGCAACACAGGTTTTATAAACTGGTGCTTAGACTAATGTGTACATTGTATTTTAAGTGAGATTTTCCCTTAATGGAAAGAACTGAAGTTTAAATTCTTGGTTTCCACTTGGCAACACAGGTTTTATAAACTGGTGCTTAGACTAATGTGTACATTGTATTTTAAATGAGATTTTACCTTAATGATGATTAATGGCTGGTTTTTCTGTCTGACAATAGAAAGAGTAGCTGGGCATGGTGGTTTGGATTTTTACCTTTGTAAGAGTAAAAATTATTTCACTTCTATCTTTCAATACATTTCAGGCATACTAGAACACTTCTGAAAAGAACATTGAGAAGTGAAATGTCTGCCATCAAGCAATGAATGTTTGTAAAAGGACCAAGTGGGGTTTTTTCCACAGTTATCTGGCCTGGAAATTGCAGTTTGATTTTCAATTGTTTGTATTTATATGACCAACAGTTCAGTGTGAGGTGTCAAACAGGTTTATTGTTAAGACATCCTACTCACTCCTTTGGATGTGTGAAAACTAGTAGGCCTATCTCAGAATTTCTCTTTGTCAGGGTTCAATAACAGCTTTACATTTCACTCCCTCTTCTTCAATAATTTTCTTTGCACTCTACAGTTACTCAAAGAAATCCAACATGGATATAAACCCAGACAAAGGAAGAAATAGACAAAAATCTGATGAGGGCTAAATTAGTTTATGCAAAGTCCTTTTCTGCATCTTCCAACATTTGCATTTTAGATGAAATATGTTTTCATTTCTTCTATAAAGGCAACAAAATAAACCTTAATCTCCTGTCCATATTTGCAGACTTTGAACAGTGTGTTCTAAGAGGCTTAGCTCCATGGACTTAGCAACAGTTCTTGCAAAAAGCTGCAGGCAACTTGCTGAGAAGTTTCTCTCTCAGCCAAAGATTGGTCTGTGTGAATAATTTAGGCATCCTTTGTTAAATTGCTAACTAGGGGTCATATTCCTCTTTTCACAGTGTACTTCTAACAATCATTCCAAATTTAGTAAGCTGCAGGTACCTAGGTGCGCATTTGTCCTTCCATCCTACTGCTGCCTTATCACCTTCCACCTCAAAAAAAATATACAGATCAGAAAAGCAGATTCTAAATTTCAGAAATTAATAGCTTGTTAGATCTAGAAATAGCATGACTTTGAGCCCATAATCATGAGATCTATAGGGTTTTCAGGCACTGGAATATTGCCCAGGGAGGTGGTGGAGTCACCATCCCTGGAGGTGTTTAAGAGGTGTCTGGATCTGGTGCTGGAGGATATGGTTTAGGGGTTACAGCAGTGACAGGTTAATGGTTGGAATTGATGATCTTAAAGGTCTCCTCCAACTTTGATGATTCCCTGATACTATAATTTTTAAAAAAAAGCAATGGAAGAGGGAAAAAAAAAATCTGCTCTAGATACCAAAGGTCAAAGCTTCTACAAAATAGATCCCGTGGATCACCCAGACAGGCTAAAGAACAATGACAGACAATTTTATGCTTCTCTATCCACCTCCTTCCTCATTCTCAAAGAGCACCAGAAATAATATTTAAAACATACACTGAATATGTTTCATTTATCAAATTTTCTGCATCAGTAGTGTCCATGACAAAGATATGAAATCATTATGTTGTAAGTGGTGTTCTCAATTACCATCTGATAAAAATAAAATATGCAGCAGACAATCCATCTTTGCACAAAATCTGTAGCCAGGGGAAAGCACAGGTCACTCTGCCTTTGGCTGGGTACTAATATCTTACCATTATTAGCCTATTGTGACAGAGTTCATACACTTGTCAGGTATATCATCTCCAGATAATTTAATTTGTCAGACTGACAGTTATTCTTGTTCTGGATTAATTAGCTTGGAAGAGTTACACACACAAATAATAACAACAACAACAACAATAATAATAAACAACAACAAATCCCTTGTATCTTATTTTGCAACTTCATGAGGAAATATGTATTTTTCAACCTGAAGAGACTTTTAATAAACCCCCAGGCCAGCTTTTAAACCTGAATTTCACTGGCTTCTGAATACAATACAGTGGGGGTAAAAGAACTGCAAGTTTTTCTTTCTGGTGATGGATTCTTTAACCAAAAGAACATCCTACTAATCCACTCCACTAATGCAGAAGTCAACCGAAAATTTTGCTTTTGGCAGATTTGCATCAATGCAGGGCAATATATAAGGAAAAAAAGCTCAAAAAATCACTCCTACAAAGGGAATAATCACAGAAACATCAGCATTGGAAAGGACCTCTGGAGATCTCTATTCCAACCTCCCACTTGATGAAGGTCTGTTGCCAACCCCAGAGATGAGGAGCCTGGGCCTAATTTGCCTGCCTTGCCTTATTTGCAGTATCCTCTTTCATTAACAAGCAATCAGATTAAACTGCAAAGACACTTGTCATGCTCCATAGATATTTAACATTAGGAAGGATCTGAGATTTGTAAGGTACAGTTAAGATTACCTCCTAGTCATTTGCTTTATTAACACATGACAATATATCAAAACACAGCACAGCCTTAAAGCAATGATGCTCCTGCACTCAGCAGGGAAGCAAATTACATTCACTCAACATTATGGGCATAAAGCAAGTTGCTTTGTGGTCAACCTGACATTTAAATAAAGCAGTTCAGAATGGTTTAATTTTCTGCTTTACAGCAAGAGTAATAAAAGCTGTATTGGTCCCAATCACTGTCTACATTAAAACCCATGCTACAATCAGCTGTGGATTGCAGAAGGATCTTATAATTAATGGCTTTCTGCTGGCTGAGATTTCTGTCACTGTGATTTGCATGGAGTTGGAGCTCTTTCCAGATTTTGGTAAATGACAAATTTTTCCCCACAGTTTTCTTACAGTATTGCTATTTCTCCATGATTCTGCTGAGCATTTTAAACAGAAAGACATATTTCTTTCATGATAAATAAGCACAATGAAATTGGTTTTAAGCAGCCACAGAGGATTACAATAAAAACCCTCTGGTTGAGAGTGTTAAACTTCAAATAAATGTGGAAGAAAACTGAAGCCAGGCTGGGCTAGATTTTCTGACCTATATCAACTACTGTACAGCAACACTGACAGCAGAGGAACTGCACTGGTGGAAGACAAGCTGATACATTAGGAAAATCTCTGGGATAATCTTCTGTAGCCTAAACAACAGATATTCAAAGCTCCCAAGCAACTCAGTGAGTGCTACAATAGTTCACTATCAGAATTCCAAAACATCTCTTCTTTTCCATCAAAATCAAATGGAGAAACTCAGGAAATACTGGAAATCACCTTCCCCTTCTTCAAACTAAAGAATATATTTTAACAAGTTTGATTTAAAACCGTACTACATTTTCAACCATGGCCTTCACTATGGAATTCCAGCTGCTGAGTTTTGAGGTCTAATGATAAATATGAGTATTCACTGTATTTCTACTGACTGGAGAACTCAATGAATAAAAATGGAAAAATCAAAACCTAGGTTAAGTTCAGTTTTATGTTTTGTTGGAAACATTTGGTGTAACTAACATTCCTGACTTGTGGTCTGAACATTCAGAGCTGCTGCTGCACAAGCTGTAGTTCAAGCTGCTACAGGCAACAATAACTAAAAAAGAACCCCACAGACCTAAGACTGGGAAAAATAGGCATTTATTTCTTGCCAACTTGTATACCTGATGTCTGTTACTGTTTTAAAAATGACTATTTGTATTACGACTACAAGAGCTATTTTAGCAGGAACCCCATAAGAAAATAACTGTACAACTGACTTGCACTGGATTTATGATATGTCAGAAGTAGAAGACTAACTGCCAACATGGGAGAAATCTACTACCTAAAACAAAATTTATACATGGAAAAGTCTATTTGTTAAAGAACAAGGGGCACATATTTACTGTGGATGCTCCAGAGTGGGATGCTACCTGCTGATCAGCTACAAATTAGTTTGTGTGCATAATACACAGTCCAATTTATTGCATAGCTGGAGAGATGATTTGTTTTAAACCAGATTTTGAAGGGTACACCATGTGCAGGAAGGGTACCCTACCTGACTGTTCTGAGTCAAGTGCTTGGCACTTGCAGTACTTTGTTCTCACAAGCAGCCCAGAAAGCCAATCCAATCCGGGGCTGCATCAAAAGAAGTGAGGCTAGCAGGTCAAAAGAGGTGATTCTTCCACTCTACTCTGCTTTTGTGAGACCCCACCTGGAATACTGCACACAGTTCTGGTATCCTCAACACAAGAAGGACATGGAACTGTTGGAGCAAGTCCAGAGGAGGCCATGAATTTGCTAAGAGCATTGGAGCATCTTCCCTGTGAAGACAGACTGAGAAAGCTGGGGCTATTCAGCCTGAAGAAGAGAAGGTTGTGTGGAGACCTCAGAGCAACTTTTCAATATCTGAAGGGCCTACAAGGAGCTGGAGAGGGACTCTGTGTTAGGAACTGCAGTGATAGGACAAGGGGAAATGGGTTCAGACTGAAGGAGGGAAAGTCTAGGCTGGATGTGGGAAAAAAGTTTTTACTCTGAGGGTGGTGAGACACTGTCCCAGGTTGCCCAGGGAGGCTGTGGCTACCCCAACCCTAGCAGTGTTCAAGGCCAGGCTGGATGAGCCTTGAGCAACCTGATCTAGTGAGGAGGTGTCCCTGCCCAGGGCAGGGGTTAGGACTAGATGATCTCTAAGCTCCATTCCAACCCCTAAATTCTATGATTCTGTGATTACAGATTACGTGTCTCTGGCCTCTCATACATTTTAATATACTCAGAACTTATTGCTACTGTGCAGTAAAACAGAAGAGAAGCCATTGAAATGGAGAAATTTGCAGAAAAAAGTAATAAATTATTTGAATAAAAATATGCAGCCAAAAATAATAAAAGAACTTCAATGCCTATCACTATTCATCACAGGGAAATGAAGGTCTTATTTTCATCTTGTCTCCTTGTACTTATGTTCTGTTGTAGTTTATCTGAAAAAAAGTAACAAAAGATGAAGCCATTATTGAGCCACTCTTCCTAAGGAAATGAGACTTAGATTACAGTGTTCTTTCTCTGTTACTCATTAACAACAATTTTATTAATTCTTGGTTGAATTCAAGTTGAATGCGACAGACCAGCAGACATTTCAACCACAGGATAATTCCTAGATGAGAAAGCAAATACTGGAGAGAAATGTGGCTCAGATTATTGGTTCCAGCCCCTAAAAAAAGAGACCTCTAGGGATGGAAAGTCTCCAGATTCTGTACAGATTTTCCAACAGGAAAGCATTCAGAACATGTTTAACAGCATCACTCAATTCCCAAAAGTTCAGTTCAGATTTTTTTTATTTTTTTTTTTTGTTAAAAGAATTTCAGTGACTTCTACTGTATTGACTTCAGTTTTGGAGGCTTATTCATTCAGTATAAAACATTTATAAAACTATCCAAAATAGAATTGACTTGGCTTTTATCTTAGCATCTTACATGGCTCCAAAGAAAAACTGTAAACCTTTGGAGAAGGGGAAGGAAATTTTCTTGCTTCTGTTTTTGGTTTCCAAGCATCAGCCACTTGGAAATGCATAGGGATTTTTAAAATTGAGGCTAATTCCAAGGAATTTAGTTACTAGACAAGCAACATGGGCAGTGAGGATATGTGGTTGTCAGACATGAAGACAGGCTGAGGAAGTTGGGGCTGTTCAGCCTGGAGAAGAGAAGGTTGTGTGGAGACCTCAGAGCAACTTCTCAATATCTGAAGGGCCTACAAGGAGCTGGAGAGGGACTCTGTGTTAGGAACTGTAGTGATAGGACAAGGGGCAATGGGTTCAAACTGAAGGAGGGGAAGTCTAGGTTGGATGTGAGAAAAAATATTTTTACTTTAAGGGTGGTGAGACACTGGCACAGGTTGCCCAGGGATGTGGTGGCTGCCCCGACCCTGGTGGTGTTCAAGGCCAGACTGGATGAGCCTTGAGCAACCTCTCATTTAAAACTATAGTATAGTATTGCAATGACAGCAAAACCCTGTTAATTTTACTAATGAGCTTTGTGCTTTCATTCTTTTGTGGACTGGCTACATGAAATAAACACAACCACCAGCAAAGCTGCCAATGGCTTCCCTGAGAGACAAAAAAAAAAAGTACGAAAACATAGAAAACATCGTCTGAAAATTTGTACTGTGAAAAGGAAACATTATTGCCAGTGCCTACCTAACCATCATGCCTGCAGACACAACAGCAGGGATTTATATAAGCTAGGAAACCATTCCTGGTTTCCTTGGGAGCTTGTTCCTGATTGAAACCTGATTATGTTGCCAATCAAACCCATGTCTCTGGGAAAGGTTCACTCCACTCCTCCCTGTGCTCATTAGTAATTGCAGCATCTTGGCAAATACTCATCATACAGAAGACTTCTCTTCTGTACAACAAAATTACCAGCAGGGATTTATATAAGCTAGGAAACCATTCCTGGTTTCCTTGGGAGCTTGTTCCTGATTGAAACCTGATTATGTTGCCAATCAAACCCATGTCTCTGGGAAAGGTTCACTCCACTCCTCCCTGTGCTCATTAGTAATTGCAGCATCTTGGCAAATACTCATCATACAGAAGACTTCTCTTCTGTACAACAAAATTACCAGTTTGGCTGTGC
>NW_008663055.1:0-14497 GCF_000695815.1 Acanthisitta chloris | reverse complement strand
TGAAAAGAAATACATGCACATAATAGCCACTGAGCAGCAGTGACACCACCTTGGATAAACAACACCTCAATTACACTAGCAAACATCTCCACTGAGAAAAGGATTTCATAGAAAAGAATATGTAAATTACTTTTTATCCATTAGGAGACAAAGGAAGAATAATGGAAGCAATTAGTAGAAAGCACAGCAGTAACTAGCACTCGCCCAGAGCTATCTGTTAAGAACAGCAGGAGAAATGTCTGTGAAGGTTTCATGTTGGTGTGCATGTTCCTCTGCTCAGTGAGGACCAACATTGCATATCTGGTTCTCACTATCTTTGAAGTTACATCTGTAATGCCTAGTACATGCTTGGATGGGAAAAAAAAAAATGACAAAAAGGGTAGTGGTGGTGGTGGCTATCATCAAGGTGAAGAAGTGGAAGTTTGTTAATTACAGATTGTAACTCAGACACTCTCAGATGGAGGCAAAGAGAGGAAAATCATTTTGCTACTTCAGCAAAGCTCAGTGTGTGTGAGCTCTCCATGTCTTTAAGAGATTTGCAAGGGAATACACAGTTCTGCTTCACTCAAGGGTGTGTAATGAGTCAAGGCACTGTGACAATAAGACATTCAGACACATTTAGGTGTTCAGGGGTCAGTACTGCAGTGATCATCTACAGTTGTATAACATGAAGACAACTGAATTGCTAAAAGCATTCACATGGGACTTGGGAGATGTAAACCCCATGCAGAAATAGCACATACCAGAAGAACTTCCAATTCATGGCTAAAACAGCAAAATGTTTCAGGTCAGAGTACATCTGACCTTCTGATCAAACCATTTAACAACACCTGATCCAAAACTACAAGTACTGACTTATGACATAAGCACGAGCAATGTAGAGTTGACCCAAATATAATTCTTCATGTATTACTTATTTTTGACAGTGAACTATAAGCTTCATTTGGTTTCTTATGGACCTGAATACTCCTCAGTTTTCACCCACATCTGACCTCTCCTGAAGTCACTTTTTAAATCTAAATTTCCAGCCCCTCCTAGCTGAGTGTCCAAGCAAAAACCCAATTACTTTCTATGTTTAGAAGCAGTTCATTCATTGCAGTAATAAAACTAAACAAACTTATCACCACTAGGATTTATATGAGTAATTATATTCCATACATTTCAAATTTTTCCAGGTCTCCAGCAACCTCACACTCACTGTACCTATTTATAGGCAGTGTTTAGGTTAAATAATCTCAAAACTCTGACTGTGATTTCTTACAGGTAATTTAGGGCATACAAAGTGACTTGGATATTTAATTTATGCCTCTCAGCTGCTGAGCCATCTTTCTAGTTCAGCTCTGGCTTTTATTTTTAGCCAATAAATCTGCCACAATCTGTTGAAATATAGGAAGCAAAGCCACGTTACCCTCCTGGACAACACAGGCCTTTCTGCCTACAATTCCTTGCCTTCCTTAGCTTTTGAAGCATGAGGCTGTATTTTTGAAGTTCATAGGAACTTCAGAAACTCAGTGAATAAACAATAATTTGCTGTTCACTTTCAAAAAAATAAAAAGTACAGTTCTTTTATGCTTACTACTAACATCATTTTTAATGACATCAAATACTAAAAATATTTGAAAGAATGCTCAGTGCTGCAGCTACTCCTGTTGTCCCTCAAAGCTATATAATTCTGCAGTAATTTACCACAGAGATCTCCTTTTGTGCAGGCAGTGAGGAATTGCTGAACCACCAACAGCATATGCACAGAAAATAATGTACATTACATTGCACTTATAAACTAGGAAGTTTTCCTCACTTCCATAGGCTCAGAATTGACAACAAGAAGCACAGAGCTAAAAGAGCCATAAAGATAAACCACGTTTTCCCAAAGTAACTGTACTACAGGTACTGACAGTTTTGATGTTTCTTCCAAGAACTAACATTGTGTATTTACTGTTGCATTTCATTTTATGGATTTTTTTTCCACACTGAGTTCACACAGAATAAACAGAAGTTTGAGTTACTGCATGTAACATGGTCAGAAAGGGACTTGGTAGAATTGGATCAATTCTTGTTTCTTATCCACCTGGATTCATAAAACACTTGTGTTGACTCCCTGCTACTATAATCTTTGTGTTTGGTTGCTTGTGTTTCACAATCCATTACTAGCTAAAGGAAGAGTTTTTATGAGCAAAATAGAAGTCACAGGAATTTGGGAGTGCCATTCTCCCTTCTGCATTTTTGAAGTATTTTGAGGGTTTCAGTCTCCTAATTTTGTCATGTATAGACACGTTAATAAAACCCTTCAATGAAATCCAAGAAGACTATGATTTCAGAGCCATGAAGTCAATACAAATACATGTTTCCAGTTAGTTCAACAACAAAATAAATGTATTTCCAATGAAAGCATAAAAAAACCCTGGACACACTGTAGATGTGATGCAAGTGAAATGGAAAGGAAGTAAGTGGGTACGAGGAATCCTACTCTAGACAGCTGCAAAGGGATTCTTTTAAGAGTCACAGAACCACAGAACCAACCTGGTTGGAAAAGACCTCCAAGATCATCAAGTCCAACCCTACAGTGGTCACTAGACCATGGCACTAAGTGTCACATCCAGTCTCAGCTTGAAAACCTCCAGGGATGGTGAATCCACCACCTCCCTGGGCAGCTCAGGCCAGGTCAGGTCCCTCTGCAGAGCCCTCCTGCATGTCCAAGGTCCATACTTCCCCTGAGTGTTACAACAGCAATTATATCACAGTTAGGAGAACTGCTGAAATATTGTCTTCTAGAAGGAACAGACAGACACATAACTAACTATTCCAGCACAGGAGAAGATAATATATCAAGGATGCTTCTAAACAACTAATTATTTCTTAAGTATAGGTCCCTCTGCAGAGCCCTCCTGCATGTCCAAGGTCCATACTTCCCCTGAGTGTTACAACAGCAATTATATCACAGTTAGGAGAACTGCTGAAATATTGTCTTCTAGAAGGAACAGACAGACACATAACTAACTATTCCAGCACAGGAGAAGATAATATATCAAGGATGCTTCTAAACAACTAATTATTTCTTAAGTATTAGTATTAGGAAATGCCATTAAAGATATAGTTGTATCTCTTAGATTCTTAGAATAATTTATTACCTGTCTTTAGTCTCCTTTATCTTTCTCAGGAACCTTAAACAATAGTGGTCTGAAATACAATTTAAAATATGCAATTTCTTCCTTCTTTTGCTACTTCAGACAAAAAATTAAGCTGTTTGGATCACTTCCAGTCTGGCTCTCAAGCTGTATGAAGGAAGAAACAATGGTGCTGCGATTTAATAAAAGTGATTATCTGTGATGTAAAGCTGTGACCCCTCTGTAATTAATCTAAATTAGATCTGCACAATAAAAAGGACTATTTCTTCCTTCTTAGCTTTGACATCCTGGCTGAGAACATCAGCATTCCAAGTGAGGTACTGAGATAAGCCCAACAGCAATGGTCTGAGTATTACTGAGCACAAAGGTGCAACTGGAATGTTGACTTCATTCTCTATGGAACATCTGACATACATTCCAGCAGGAGTGGAGTGAGCCCATAGCTATGAAGAAAGCTTGGCTATAATCTAACTACCAGCAAAATAAATAATCAGTCAACAAAGTCACTAGGGTTGTGCCCATAAATCATGGGAAGATTTAAAATGCTGCATATTGGGGGGTTTAGGGTTACAGGGGGAACCACAATGCAGATTGGAGCAAAGAATTAAAATTCCAGCTTCTATGAACCAAAATAAAAAAAAAAAAATATTTCTATGATGAGTCAAGGGAAGTGCATCTATCATTTTGAAACTACCACAATACTCTTCTATGTATCAAGTGAATTAAAACTTACCTGACCCTACCACTACATTTTGCAATAAAAAGGCTCTTGAGCAAAATGCATTTAGTTAAGGAAATCAGAGCTTTACAAAAAAATCCCAAAAAAACCCCAAAACCACCTGAAGGCAATTTAATATAGTTAAGAACCCAAAAATAAAGGTAAGAGTACCTTCTGCTCTGGAAATTTTAAATGGTCTTGGGACCAAAAGGATGGTATGTTCCTACCTGGATAGAAATATAGTGAGGCAAATTTCCACTTACTAATTACTAAGCTATGCCTGCACTGGCAGTCTGACAATTACATTGCCTTGGAATTTCTTTCTTATCTCCATTTCTTGTCTCCTAGACTAGCTGGACCTGACATGGGAAAGGGCAATATGTGAATCCATGCCCTTACTTGCTCAGGTTCCTGGCATTTCATGGATTGGATCTGTTGTGAATTTTGGTCTGGGACCATGTTTAAAACATGCAAATAACCTGATCTGAAGAATGGGCTAAAAAACTCATTTTCTTCATGCAAATTATTCTAGTTTACTCCTGTTGTTGCGTTAATATTGACTCAAAGATTTTTCAAATTATTCTAGTTTACTCCTGTTGTTGTTTTAATATTGACTCAAAGATTTTTTACAAAATGCCTGAGCCAACCCAATTTATTTAACTCATTTCATGTGTTATGGCTCTTAAAGGGTGACTGACTTATTAATTTAAAAATTATTATCTTTACATAAAACGAATGGAGAACTGACTAGAAAACAGCACATTTATTTGGTTTAAGAACATCCTATTGAAATTATTACAGAGGGATTTTTCTCCCCAGAATATTGAATGCTCTAAAAAGGGTAAAAAAAAATATTTTGGAAGAACCATCTAGTAGTCTAGACTACATCTCAGATTATGAGGGATTTAAACACCCTAACCCTTGTGACAGAGCTCATTAACTGTTGATAAACAAGTGTGTTTCCTTTCTCAGTTCATGAGCTCCTGAGGTGTTTGGAGACAAGCAGAATCCCACAGTTTTGTAGCGGAGTTAAACACTTGTTATTCCTTTATCATCATTTTGTGTTTTGCTCGATGTCTCACTAGAGCAAAAAGTACTACATATTATGTTTTTCTGTTCAGACCAATATTAAGATTCATAGCTTTTTTAATCTAACACTTATTGCCTTCACCTCCAACAAATTAGTAACTTTATATTAAACTCACATACCCATAGCAATGAAAATGAAAGGAAATATTGTATTATTCTGTGCTGGTACAGCTACTTAGGCTGTCACTAGGTAACACGAAGGGAAGTTTTAGCAGTGGGCTCAAGAAATGTTGCATGTGTCAATATTTAAAATGAAAACCCCACAAAACTCAAACACATAAAAAGAAGAGTTATGAGTTCTTGTTGAACACAGGAGCCTGAAAATTTTGATTTATAACTTATTTCCTTCGGCAGACAAAAGACACTTGTGTGGTTAAGAAAAGGACAAAGATATCTAAAAACAAATGGAAATAAACTGCATCCACATCTGAAGCCTAGAGCTGTAGCTATTATTTTCCTAGCTAGTTTCAATAAATGGTAATCTCCATCTCCTCAGCATTGATTCACATATCTTAACAGCTGGCACTAGGCTACTGCATTATAAAGCTGTGGCTGTTATCCAAGAATCATTGCATTGCTAGATACATGAACAACATAAATGTATTTAATAAAACTTTGCCTACAAGCAAATTAGCTCTCTCGGTATTTGTGTATCAATGAGACTACATAAAGCGAAAAGAGAATTATACTTGCCATAATACCGAGGGAAGATTTAACAGAGGAATTAAGGGAAAGGAGCAGGCAAAGCTATAGTGACATAATCCTGTTGAGAGACAGAAAGGAAATTCTGCATAAACTGAGGTTTAGCCTTTCATTGGAGAAAATCTTGCTCTCACAAACCCTAGGGGGTCTTGCCCAGCCCAGGTAACGGTGTTCTATGTTGCTGGTGATAGATGTCTTTGAGAAAGGTGGGAGGAGAAGGAAGCAATTCCTTCAGCTGGAGAATTTCAGAAATAGCCAAGGCTAAACCTCCCTCACTGTCACCATTCCTATCAACCTGCTCACCTGGCAGCACGTTGGTGCCCCCAAAATCACCAGTGATACACAGAGTGCAAATCCAGATCAATTTTTCCCTATAAAATCTCCATGTTATTTACAAGCACTATAGAACATTGTGGGTCAGAGTAAGTGACTAGAATGATGTCTTGAGATTTGTTTGGGTGAAGGCTAAGGCTCCATATTCTGAAACTCAATATGCTTTGAAGCACTGGTAAGACACAAAGCTGCAACATGTAGAATCATCACACTCTATCGTACTTGGATCAAAGTGTGGCTCCTCCTTTATGTGAAGTGTGGGCAGCAGGTCAAAAGAGGTGATTCTTCCACTCTACTCTGCACTCATGAGACCCTACCAGGAATACTACACACAGTTCTGGTGTCCTCAACACAAGAAGGACATGGAACTGTTGGAGCAAATCCAGAGGAGGCCATGAAGTTGCTAAGAGGACTGGAGCATCTCCTCTATGAAGACAGGCTGAGGAAATTGAGGCCCTTCAGCCTGGAGAAGAGAAGGTTGTGTGGAGACCTCAGAGCAACTTCTCAATATCTGAAGGGCCTACAAGGAGCTGGAGAGGGACTCTGTGTTAGGAACTGCAGTGATAGGACAAGGGGCAATGGGTTCAGACTGAAGGAGGGAAAGTCTAGGCTGGATGTGAGAAAAGAAGTGTTTTACTCTAAGGGTGGTGAGACACTGGCATAGGTTGTCCAGGGACGTGGTGGCTGCCCCAACTCTGGCAGTGTTCAAGGCCAGTTTGGATGAGCCTTGAGCAACCTGATCCAGTGAGGAGGTGTCCCTGCCCAGGGCAGGGGGTTGGGACTAGATGATCTGCAAAATCCATTCCAACCCTTATATTCTATGATTCTAAGTCCTCTTGTGTACACAAAACTTTATTATCACACAAAACATTCAGACAGTTTTGGGTTTCTTGGCTTTTGTTGAGGTTTTTAACTTTTGATTGGGATATGTTTTGGGCTGAGTTTCTCTCCCCATATATAAATCCTAAAAAGAATACCGAGCACAAAAATGAAGTTTGGTCTACTGACTCATGACAAGGCAAATCTACTAAATAGGTTAAAAAAAATATCCACGTAATGATGTTACTTATACTGATGAAGGTGGCAAATAAATAAGCTGCACAATTTGCTGGTTTCCTCTGTGTGCAATATATAAGGCCATAACAGTTTTGCTAAACTAACTGTGTCCTCCTGGAAAGATTTCCAATATCAATTACAGCTCTGATTGCGTTGCTACTAAATAGAGTTCCCTGTCATGTTTCCTTGATTATATGTAAATATTTCCTAAATTAGACATGTTTCAAGCTCCATTTAAGATGTAGTACAATTGGACAGTGTGTCAAAAATCATGCAAGGTAGAACATGATTAAAAGGACTATCAGACTAAGATTTGTACTTTTTAGTTGGAAATGAAAGGAAAATAATCTATTCCTGATAATGTCATTTAACAAACACTAATAAGTTACTTTAGGTTTATGCTATGGAAAGTATTCCAGTTTTTTAGGCTATAAAAACCATCTGAGGCTTAGCTCATGCAAGTCCCTAAAGCCTCAGACATTGTTCCGACAATAAATTCAGAATTTAAAAGTGTGATGTAGAACAAGTTCTTTTCCCATTACTGCAATAAATTAAGCTGCTCAGGTGATGGGAGTTTTGTATGTAAAATAATGATACATGGAGGAGGATGTTAATAGCACCCTGAAGTTTTTCATTGCCTACCTCAAAATTCCTGGATTATTTTAAAGATGCAAAACTCTGATCTTGATATATTTTATTCTGCTAGAATTCTGTCAGAGTCATCTCTGCTCTGAGTGCTGAAAGTCTCCAGAGAAATGCCAGAAGAGTACTAGAGAATAGTGGATCAGTGGTTAGGAGCTCAAAACCAAGATGGTTTTACTTGGAACATACAGAAGAAACTAAGAAATCTTTAGCTAACACAAGATTTCTTTCTTCTTACTTCTGTGAAGATGTGCTTTATATCTGTCTATCTATCTATATGTTTTCTCAGAACTTAATGGTAAGTCCCATGTTATTTTATTTTCTGTTGACTTTTTTCAGGTTTCTCTACTACTATGAAAACTTCTGAACATGTTATTACTTCCTCGAAATAAGAAAGCTGGAAAAACTTAAATTCACTGATTTTCCCCACACTATTTTCACCTCAAGGGTTTGGAGGATAAGGATGCACTAAGAAGTTTACTTAAACTTTAATGCCTTCTTTAAAATTTTACACCTCATGCCATAGGAAATATATATCAGAGTTTTTAACACAGCAGAGTCTCATTGTGAGCCATCTGAATATGCTAAGCAAGCAGAAAACATACCAGGCTTAGTGGAACTTCTTGATGTTAATAGGTGAAAATCCAAAATGAAATTCACCTCTGGAGGAATACCACAAAAATGATAAAAATAATTTATGTACACTGATGGTGTTCTCAATGAACACTGACACTTCTAGAAACCTTTTTAGATATGGTAGGATTGCACTCACACAAAGGAAACAAAATTAGCTCTACAGCATTTTCCAGTCATCCCATCCATGTTTTCCAGTTTGACATTCTATGCAACTCGGCAACATTTTTCCTAATCAGCTGGGAGAGTTTTTAAATAAATACTCAATAAGACTAATCAAATTCTGTATTAAGTTTCATCTTCCTGAAATGCCCAAATTTTGAGACAGTCTGAAATAAGATGGACAATCAAGTTCAGGTTTGGGTTTTTTATTCTTCAGTGGGCCAGAAAACAAACTCTGAATACATATATGTGTCTATGTACTTCAAAAAAACCCACTGGATATTTCTTGTTTAACCCAAAACTGACAGAGGACTGAAAACAATCCCATAACACTCATTCCTCAAATGTTCAGCATTATGACAGAATTGCTAACAGCCAATTAATTAGTCCATCCACTGACACAGAGGTTTTGGATGAGGAAATGACAGCATCAGCAGCAGGACAAAACTGAGATTGTTCAGGGCACAAAGGGCAAACGAGGGCAAAGCTGATTCCAATGAGAAGGAACAGAAGTCACTGCACAAAAAATGTCTTTGGTCCTGTAAATCATTCAAGAAGACCTTCATGTCAGAGGCCAGAGATAAGTGCTCCAGTAGAAGACACATTGCTCCAACCCAGCCAGGACAGAGGGAGGTCACCCTGGAATGCTGTTTGCACCCAACACTGTCACTGCATGGTGTATTATACTCAGCCTCACCTGTTCTGTCTGACAGTTCCACATGAGCAGTGCACTGTGCCCATATCTACATACAACTCCTGCAGGTAATTAGGCTCCTCCATGAAACTCATTTGTTTTTTACTCAACAGACCTGACACACCAAAACTTTCTTGCTACAAGTGTCCCGTGATACCTCAAGGGTACACTTGAAAAATCATATCACACTCACTGATTTAGCATTTATAGGGATAAAAATGCCTTTTTGGAGTGTTGCTAAAGCCTAAAAAGGGTTTTTTTACAAACATTTTTGTAATGAAAACCTATGTAACCTACCTAAGGGTGCCAGGTGCACCTAAATATTGAGCAGTCTGGGCATAATTAAGCCTCCTGTTGCTACCCTACTGCTCCTTGCTGTCAGCAGCTGCCTGTTTTCTTTCTGGAACAGAACCACACATGCTGATGGCTCCAGGAGCAGAGAGCTCTTTGACATAAACAACATCTTATGACTATAGATCTCAACACTGCCTTTCCAGTTGAAAAATGCAAAAATGTCAAATCCCACTTCAGAGAAAGCTGAGGCAGAGCAACACTTCATGAAAATGTTGATCAGAAAACCCTGGCACAGGCTGACAATCCACAGCATCAATCAGTTCTCAACCACTGACATTATTGAAAGTTTTCAATTCTGCAAAAGGCATAGGAAGCAACAAAATTTTTCTAATCCAGACCATGAATTGCAACTGTTTCAACTAATCCTCTCCTAAAGAGACATCTCTTTTCTATTGAAAGATCAATATGGAAACCTTTATGGAATGTCAAAATATTATAAAGCTGTATAAAAATCTATTTCACACTGCTCATTTGAGGTCTGTTTCATCTCCCTGTTCGTCCATAGGAGTTCAAGTTTTTAGAGATTTCTCATCCACATTTTTTTTTTTAATTACTAGCTTTAGAATCATAGAATATCCTGAGTTGGAAGTGACCCACAGGGACCATCAAGTCCAGCTCCTGGCCCTGCACATCACATCCCCAACAATCCCACCCTGTGCCTGAGAGCATTGGCAAAAACTTCATGAACTGTCAGGTTTGGTGCTGTGATCATTTCATTTTATGCTTTAGCAGAGAATTTGAAACCACAGCTCTTTGCATTACAGAAACATACCAGAGATATTGATTTTTTTTTATTATTATTTCATTTATTTTTTTTTGGCCAGACTTCAGGATTTTACCAGCTAATTCAGAATATTGACAAGTGTATAATTCCTTTAAACTTGCTTGTCCAAAGTCAAGCTGAACTTGCATCTTTGCTCTCACACTCAATAAACCACATCTAATTCATATTTACAGGTGTGACAGGGAAAGTTACACTACTATCATCTTACCATAATTTGACTCTTCCATTTGGCCCTCAACAGAATTTTTTGAGTTCCACATCCCATATAGAACTTAGAGCCATTTTGATTAATAAACTAGCAGAACTTCTTGTCAAAGCACAAATTAATGAACATTCTGCCTTGGAATATTCCCTGTAGTCTTTAGATGTTTCAAATTAGGTTAAAAGATACAATGATCTAATTGTGCCTCAATCTCCTGATAGTGAAACAGGAAGCAGAAATTGCTTTCTCTTAGCTCTCCCTTCTGCAAGGAAAAGTCACTAAAAATTCTTAAACTTTTAGGAGCACGAGAAATGGGCCATATAACCTAGTCCTAAGTGATCCAGCAAAGTATCTTAAAAAGATAAGCTTTTCTTCCTGGTGCAATTTGCAGAAGTGTACCTGCCCATCTCCTGGGATATTCAGGACTTTCAGCCTCAGGATGAGGGTGTGCTAATAGCAACAACAACAAAAACAAATCCTGCAGGAGCATGGCACAGCTACAATGCCATCAGGCGGTGACAGAGGAGATCAAGTTTTGACCACGTCAGTGAGTGTCTCTGCATAAACCAATAACGCACTGGGGACAGGTAACTCAATCTGTGTCATACTCGATTTTGGAAAATTGCAGTCTCTTTGGGATGGAAGGGGAGGGGGGATGGAAGGGGCAGAAAATGCTTTCTCTGCTTTTACTACCTGTCGGTTTCACTCAGCATTTCCATGTGTTACTTCTTTCTTAGACACAGAAAAAGTTAATATTAATAGTCAAAGGCAGGAAATCCTCTTTGCTCAAATTCTTCAGCCAAGAGTACAAGAAGAAGCCTCGACACACAATCAGAGTTTAATTATTTTAACCACAGAAACTCAAGGTCTCATTACTAGTCTAAAAGGTATTTAGACAACCTCCACTCATGGCCCTGGTGGATCCAGTGCTAATTGACCAAGTACTGACACAGGGGGGAAAAAACTGTAATATCAGGGCATGTAAAATCCTGATCATGCACTGTGATATTGTTATCAGTCTTCTTTACTAAGAAGATAAGGAGGGAGTTAAGGAACTTGGAGAAATAATTTTACAGCAGAATTCTGGTAACATTAATGACCTTAAAAGCTACACAGTCAGGAAACAGATCCATTTAGATAACAATGATAATGGCACAACAACAGACTAAATACTCTGGGACACAGCCAAAATGCTGAGAAACAGGATAATAAATTTATGTCATACCCAAAGCAGCAGGCAATAACTTTCTCAAAACCCTGTGCTGCCTAACCAGAGCTTGACCATTACCCCCAAACTCTAGCCTTGTTATAAAAAGAAGACCCATCTTCCAAATAAAACAAACAAAATCTACAATTAAAACAAAATTATGAAAAAACATACACAAAATACCCCACAAAACAACAAGCAAACAAAAAAAACCAAAAAAACTCAGCTGATATCATCAGCCCCTGTTAGTACCATTCTCCTTCATAAATCACAGCTTCTTTTGGAAACTGGATCATCCAAATTTCATGTGAAAATTTGATATTTTGGATCCCAACAGTTAAGACTAACTGCATTCCTCACCATATTCTCAACATGAAAGAGAGAACCTGTTGTACAAGTAAAGCTGATAAACATCATGAGCCTCAGCCCATTACCTCCCAGTGCTCTGTAGCTTCCTACTGAGTTCCCACATTTTACCCATTTGAAATACTAACACTTACTGTAACTCTAACCTTGGCTTTAGCTTGAAGGAGGAAACACATCCATCTGTGAAAGTAAATCATGTGATATAGGTCTGCTAATACCAGTTTTCCCCTTCTGTCAGTTGGATCTGTAGCTTCCCAACACAGTGGACCCAAGGTTGGGTATTTTGGGCAAAGATAGATTGCATGGTATTTTCATTTATACCAGTTTCTCTATCCCCACCATACAGACAGGCAATGGAAACATGGAGCCTCTTGGCCATCCAAGATGAAGCTGAGGACAATATCACCAACTTTCTGTCCCTCTTGGCACTTTGCTGTCTCTGAGTTCTCTTCTTGGCTTTTCTACTTATCTATACTACCTAAATTAATTTGATGTTCTGATTGAATTTTCATTAACATTGACAACAAGATTCCTTCTTGTTGGCATCTCTGAGTCAAAGTTTGTCACTCCCTTTATGTCACCTTCTGGAATTACTTCTTCCTTTGGACTTTTTCAATACATGGTACTTGTCACACTTAAAGGTTGAAAATCTTTGTGTAGTATTAACATTGGGTCAGCAAGACAAGAATTAATGATCTCAAAAGTGCTATGCATCTCATTGCTGTAAACAGAAGAAACTGAAATAAGAAATAAAGCTAACAAGGAGTGACAGTGTAGAACACTTCTGTGTCTAAACAAACAGATGGTTTCTGTACAGAGGTACATTATTGACTCTCCTCAAAAAAGTGATGGGAAATTTATTAGGCAAGGAAATTAGGGTGATTTCAACAACAACAGAAAATGGCATGTCATTATTCTGAACAAAAGTGTTTTCTTGAGTGAAAGGATGCAGCAATTTTTTTTATGCACAGAAGAGATGGAATGCAGTAGGATTTACTTATACAGTGTGTAATGTATCTGTCTTATCTGGTTTTATGTGGCTTGTGCATCTGTTTTCTGGTAGGCATCTGGACTCACATCTTGAAGCAGACAGCTAACTGACAAAAGATGTGCTATTATTTCTTGATTGTAGATAGTCTCCCAAAAATGACACTGAGCTGGAAAAAGTACACGTTTTTACAGACTAAAAATGTTACCTAGGACCACTTTTTTCCACAATTATAGTTTATCATTGCTTTCTTACAGCACTCTGGTAAGAAGATGCCAATAAATGAAAGCAAAGGAGAAGTCTAACAGACCAAGGAAAGTTTCCTTGGTTGGCCCCTTCAGTCTTTTACAGCCAGCAGTTCCTCTCTGTCTTCTGAAAAGTACAACAGAGAAAAGAAGCAAAGAAATTAACTCAGAAATACCTCCTAGAAAATAAACATCACACAACTGAAGCCTTAAAAGACGACACTATGTATATTCCAGTCTTGCAAGTACCAACCCTTCACACATCACCTCTGCTAGAATTGCTGCTCAAATACTGCAGCTCTGCCTTCCCTCCAAATGTGCAGCTGGCACTGCAGTGCCAACCCTCACAACCAGCACAAAGACTGAGGTGAAAGCAGATTCTCTCAGCCATGCAGCTGCTGCTCCCAATGCTGCAGTGCAGAGGCTGATAGAGTTTGACAGAAGTGGTAAGTAACAGTCAAAGTAGGTTCAGAGCAGAGAACATCAGGGCAAGGAAAATCTCCCCAGGGCAGTTAACCCAAAACCCCTATCAGGCAACAGTTAAAAGCCAAAGTGACTGAAAAGAGAACTCAGAATCCAGATATGGCTACTACATTATTCCAAATCTGGCTAAAAAATTACCCACGTATACACAATAAGGATTTCCATTTTTTCAGTTGGCTGTATGGAGATGGGTAGATTTGCAAAATAAGCCAAATGCTTTTGAAACAGAATGGAGGCACTGGACAGGCTGAACCTGTTCCAAACCTTGCTATAACATCTGCTGTATACCTATGGCAGAACAGGACTGTATTAATTTCCTTTTCCCCTTTTCTTTTAGCCTAAATAAATAAATAAGGAAATGCAAAAGTTGGATTTAGCACAAAATTATTTCTTCTTCTTTTTGTCCCCAGAAAAAAATTTTTAAAAAATATATAAAAATGGTTTGTCCTGGACAGGAAAACCCCCAAAACCCAACAACAGTAATGCAAGACTGGTGAAGCCACTGATCTTGACATACCAATTCCAAAGTCTGCACCCAACCCTGAGGAGTTCCTTAGATCAATGGCTCCCTAAGCAGGTCTCTGGCCAGAAAATCTGGAGTCAAACACTTTGCTGTTAAGAAAACTGGCATTGCTCAGCTGAAGTCACTGACATACATTAGTTCAGACCACCAGAGAATTAGGTCTCTAATGCCATAGAATCATAGAATTTAAG
>NW_008663054.1:57468-62527 GCF_000695815.1 Acanthisitta chloris | reverse complement strand
AACTGTAGTTCATTACTAGTAGTAGTTAACTATAATATATACAGAGATTTTTTGCCAGTTGAATGATTCCTTGAAAGTGTGAAGCAATGACACTCCTTGCAAGCTGACTGAAATGACCAAGGGCAACCTATGAAAGTATCAAGTTGAAGGCTGCATCTCTGAAAGAGGAGAGCTGATCCAAAGCTCATTAAAGTCAACACAAACTCACTCACTGATTTCATCCAGCTTTGCATCAGGCCCATATGAAAGTTCTTACAGTTGCTCTGCAAAGTCATAGCCTGTAAACCCACACTGTTGAAATAAGTCTGATGGATTGACCAATGAATGGAGAATATAGGATAGAATGAACAGATGGATTTTGGTAGTGAGCATTGAAGACATGGACATGGAAACAGCTCTTCAGAATTATTTATAGCCACCTGCTTAGCATGTCAAACTCACTCAGGAAGTGAAGATGTGCCAGAGTTGAGCAGGTATCCCAAGCTGCAGCCCACAGAAATGTATTAGGTCTTTGACTCAATTTTGCCATTTTTTGTTTAATTCAGTTTGTTGGGTTTTTTGTTTTGTTTGGTTCTATTTGTGGGTTTTTTTTTTATTTTGAGGTTTTGGGGTAGTTTTTCAATCATTGTTCCATTTTGTGCTCTAAATAACCTGTTTTCAAGGCACAAACATATTTTGATCTTTTTGAACCAAATCCTTCATATACACAAGTCTGCACTGCTTAACCCCATGTTCACAATATATTGTATTTCTTGATCTTTTTGAACCAAATCCTTCATACATACAAGTCTGCACTGCTTAACCCCCCATGTTCACAATATATTGTATTTATCTGCTTTCCTCTGAAACTGTTGTATGCTCCATACCAGTTTGAAAAGTAAATTGGAAGATAGTTTTCAAATATGACAGAGCTGAAATCCTGCAACATCATCTCATTCATGATAGAGAATCTAAATTCATCCATGAAGCTAAGAGTGGAAGTAGCATCTTGTAACATGAGAATCTAAATTCCCTATTTCCCCAAGAGAATACTAAAGGCAAAGTAGGAAACCTTTGGTTGTTTATATTTTTCTGTCTCTAGTCAATTGCAGTTGCTAATATTTGTATTTTCTTTTCCTGACAACATGATAAATATATTTTTCTTATGTGTTCAGGATTCAAAAGATCACCAGCATTGGGCATCAACATCAAATTTACTCCTATGTCAGATAACTTTCCTCTGTAAGGGTGCAATTCATGACTTAACTCACTTGAACTGAACCTCTTCCATCTGTGATGTCTCTGAGGACCCATGTCTTCCCTTTCTGACCATTGATGATGGTTTCAACCTGATATAATCACTTTATTATATACATAAAATATTAATGATGCATTTTCAGGATGGCCAAAAAAGATAAGGAAAAGAAGACAAAAGTCACAATACTAAGAAAATCTGTGGTGTTTCCTGCCTCTTTGAAGCCAAAGCTAATCAGATATCAGATTAGTCTGAGAATTGCATTAGTGACATTGTGAACCTTCCAGACCTAAGTCTTTAGCTGAGCCTTTGTTCAAATGTACTACATGATGAAGAGATTTTGCCTTCAGTAAAGCTTGTTGTTTCACCACTTAAAGTTCATATTTTTAAATAGTTCTTCCTGCTAATTTTCTAGGGAAATAAATGATATCCACTTTTCATTACAGAATCTTTTAGTGCACCACTGCCCACAGCAGAAAAGCTGCTGTTCTTTTTCAGCCACACTGGCCATTTCTGCTTATCCTGGAATTTTAACAACAGCTTCTTAAAATAGGACAGATATAATAACCCAAGAGTCTTCTGTCAGATAAAAATGAGCTAGCAGGGCAATGATATACCCCATGCAATATTGCTTTGTATTCACTTACACATTTATTTCCCCTGTGCACTCTCTTAATGCCATCAATGGTTCCCAGCAGCCACCTCTGATTCAACTTCTCTGAAATAATTTCTTTTCCAGTTTAGAAATATGCCCCAGTAGAATTCCAGATCCTTTGGAATTATAGAGGATTTTTGCCCCTGGTATCAATGTCTTCTAATTTGGCAGCTGCAGATCATTGTTAGTATAGGAGTTTCATAGGCAAATGTTAATGCAAGTACATAGGCATCTTTCAGGGACCACCACAAGTCCATAGGTGTATCTTATGCATAGTATGGGTTAATAATAAAGCAAAACTAAATCAAGGAATGAGATGATATTGGGAACAAACCAAAACCCCCAACCCCAGCAAGAAATCCCAAGCCCTTACTACAGGCACTGTTTGATGGTCCAAGAAAGGTGTTATCTATCCAAGCCACTAAAAGATATCACTACACTAAAAACATCCCAACCACTTCCCATCTTCATGCTTGAAGTTAATTGTGTGCCTAGTAGGAATTTACCCTTGTGCATTTCTGTCTGAACTCAAGAGATTTGTCCTAGCAGTGCACAGTACATTGCAAAGTTTTTAAGAAACATGCAACTGATAGTCATGTAGACCTATTAGAAAGGTCTGTAGCAGTTCAGAATTTGCACCTAGGAGTCCAAACTGCAGAGTATGGCATACTAATGGCAAGAAACATAATAGGTGATATCACATTTCAGAGCTTAGTATTGCTGTCTGATCTTTGGGGATCATAAAAAAATTCATTTCACAAAGGTGGAATGTCCAGGGCCTGGGAGGTGACACATCATGAATGAGAGTAATTTTGCCTAACCTCTTAAAAACAGTTAGAGAAGTAGCAAGACTATCTGCATAAGGATTTTGAAATTATCTGATGCTGAATATGTGAAACATCAGGTAATGACATTGCAAGCTCATCTCTGATTAAATGGCAAGAGAAGAACAAATCTCAGCAGCATTGTCTTATCACATTAAAACAAGGGGAAAATCTATTTATGAGTGAACTGACCTCATTTTTTCTCTCATGGCACACTATGTCTAGCAGAGTTGGGTATGATTGAAAACTCATTACATAGTTCTTTAACATGACAATGTTTAATCCCAGACAAAGTTCTTTTTCAGCCTCCAGCAACTTCTATTATTTGAGTGTTAAAGTTGATATAAACCCTGAATGCATTTTTAGAGGTTGTGTGAGGTGTAAAATTTGGCTTCTGACAAGTTCTTCCAGTAAATTCTGACAAGAGTCCCCAGGAGCTACATGAAGCACAAACTTACAAGCTGATGTAACTCACCAAAGACTCAGTGACATTTCTCTCCCTGTCTCCCTGGCCAGTTGTGTTGGTCCATAGAGCTTTAATGCCTCCAACCAATGTTCTCTCCCTCCTGCTTTTGACCATTAGCACTGACCTCACTGCAAGTGTTTCACATTCCTATATATGGATTGTACTTGTGTGTCTTGCTCCAACCCTAGATCCACCAAGACACCTCCACAGTGCTGTGGCAGTGCTGAAAAGGTTGGGGAAATCCAGATATATTCAAAGCTGAACTATGGAAATAAGTAACTCCTTCATGCCTATACTAAAGCAAGTCTGGAGAGAAAAGGAACCACAAGTATTTTAAAATAAGGCCTTGCTTCTTCTCAAGGTCACAACTCACAGAACATGCTTCCTCCAAAAGAAAGTGTACTCATTTTGTCTTAATATTATTTTTCTTGTTAGAAGCATTGTCATCCTGTTTAGCCTGGAGAAAGGGAGGCTGAGGAGAGACCTTAATGCTCTCTACAACTAACTACATGAAAGGAGGTTGTAGTCAGGTGAGGGTTGGACTCTTCTCCCAGGTAACAAGTGTCAAGACAAGAGGAAATGGCCTCAAGTTGCACCAGGGAAGGTTTGGATTAGTTATTAGGAAAAAACCTTTCATAGAAAGAATTGTAAAACATTGGAACAGGCTGCCCAGGGGAGTGATAGAGTCATCATCCCTGGAAGTGTTGAAAAACATGTGGACATGGCATTTGAGGACATATTTTAATAGTGAACATGGTGATGCTGGGCTGACAGTTGGACCTGATGATCTTAGAAGTCTTTTCCAACCTGAATGATTCTATTTTCTACTTCATAAAACTATCTTTGTCATTTGGGATTTTCTTCACAACATTCCAATAACAAATGAAAGGAACTTTTCTGGAACCTTCTTCTTCCAAAGAATGAATTGCAGAAGAGTGGGGCTCTAAGTGCAGAAGGGTTATGACTTTATTTTGTTGCCTTGAAAAATAGGTTAAAATTGCCAGCAATGTGTGATCTAAATCTAAGTGACATTAAACAGATGGCACCGAATAACCAAGAAATAGCATTGGTCTTTCTCCACCTATGAGCTCACATTGCACTTTGAACTGCAGTAACTTTGCTCAGCTACAAGATGCAGCCCATTTTATCACATCCATCTCCTCATTTTTAAGTAGCAATTAGGAGAGCTTTTGGAGAGGAGACATTGTTAATTTAATAGTGAGAATCTCTGTTTCTCCTGAGGAGGACGAAAAGGAGAACGTAGCACAAAGATGCTAGATTTGCTGGTGTTCCAGGACAGGATGTTTCTTCCTGTTACCACTTTTTGAAATTCTTTTTTTTTCCACAAAGAGATGAATGATTTTGTTCATCTTTTTGCAAGTGGTGTGGTTGTCAGGTGAAAGCTGCTAGCAGAGAACAGCAGGGACAGAGCTCCCACTGCAGCTCTTTAATCAGACTTGTCCAGTAATGAAGGCAATTTGGAGATGTTATCTTTAAAGATAGAGGCAGCACCACTTACCTAGCCTATTTTTCTCCCTCTTTTCTCAACTTTAAAGTGCTCCAAGATAGTCTGAACGTTTACCCTCTTTTTTTTTCTTTTTTTTTTCTAACAGGCTTCAACCTCTGTGTCCTCAGCTGCAAGTTAACATTTGAGCCAGACAGCACATATCTCCATCCCCCAAACTTCATGGAGAAGCAATTAGAGTCTCACCTGCCTGGGAGTGTCCTAGGCCAGGCTGGATGGGGTTCTGAGTAACCTGGTCTTGTGGAAGGTGTCCCTGCCCACAGCAGAAGGTTGGAACTAGATGATCTTTCTCTTCCAATCCAACCCAAGCCATTCTATGATTCTATGAGAGAGGCCACAACTCTTTTGGTCTGAG
>NW_008663054.1:44522-57450 GCF_000695815.1 Acanthisitta chloris | reverse complement strand
CCTAGCACAGACAGGGCTCCCAGACTGGCATTTGGCAAGTCTTGTTGTGTGGTTGAAGGAAGGACAGAAAAAAATCAGCTTTATGAATATGCTGAATAATTATGGGAAGCAATCAGGCTAACATCAAAGTGAGAGATATAAACCACTGGCCAACTAATATATCTTGGGCTGGATACTACCAGAGATTAGATAGCAGACCTGACGACTCATCAGTTGGCACCAATGTGGCAAATCTTAGGTTCCTTTGAGAACATGCAGAATTACTGGCAGTTGACTTTCATCTTGGATTAACTACCAGGAAGAAAAATGATGAGTCAGGTTAAAACCTGTCTGGTTGCAGGAAAAGACATATTCAAGGAGATGGATGCTAAAGCACTAGAGGATGCAGCCAAGGCTGCCAAGCATGCAAATCACTCAGTCCCCATCCAGCCTATCATTACTCTTTCACCATCCTTGAGAATCTGCCGTGGGGAAATACCAGACTTTCACCTTGCTGCAGCATTTAACTACAGAGCAAGCAAATCAGAGCTGTAAAAGGTGACAGAAACCCTTAAATTCTCATTCACGTGTTAGTGGAAATAAACCTTTAAAATAGCCCACAGAAGACACACAACATGGGCAGCATTAACCTCTTTCAGCTAAGGGAGCAAGAACATGTGCTCCAGTTTTGCTTAAAGGTAACTGCTGGAAGAATAATGTGGTTTGTGCAGAAGTAG
Source organism: Acanthisitta chloris (assembly GCF_000695815.1). NCBI lineage: Eukaryota > Metazoa > Chordata > Aves > Passeriformes > Acanthisittidae > Acanthisitta > Acanthisitta chloris. The sequence goes on along the minus strand of NW_008663054.1, from coordinate 56,734 downwards.
AGGAAATGAGAGCAGAAAAGCTTCCCTGGCAGGAAAGAAAAACACACTTGCACAGCAAGTGTTGCTGTCATACACTGATGGGTGTTCTCAGCCATGCATATTTAAATCCAAGAAGTACCTACCTCAGATAATTTTTTTTAAAGACTATTAAACTCTGAAGGAAACAAAACTGATTTTAGTCAATGAGGACAGAGATGGAATGGATAAAACTCCTCGTACTAGAAATAGAACTATAGCTTATAACATTTTCATTAAGAACAGCACTTGGAAAGAAATTGCTGCACAGAGAAGTAATTAAAAAAAGAACTAATAAATTCCATAGATGTAAATAGAATGTATTTTTTTCATCCATCTGAACACTAGCTGTTATTAACTCTGGGTGATGCTGGTTTTACATACATCTGTTGGTGTTATTCATACAGATGGTGCCAGGGCTGAAGCACTGAATGAGAGGATGCTTCACATATAGTTGCTTTGCTTACACTCTAGCAATAAGTACTAGATTAATGCTAAAACTAATCCCATCAGAAAGGAGATATTTTAGTAGACACCAGGGAGACTAAAGCAGTTGATCCCTGCTAGTGGCAGAAAAACGCACATATGTCAGGGATTTCACTCTGATATTTGTAAATAACCTTGATATGTATTTGGATACCTCCTCGTTTGATCCTTAGTTGGCTGCTCATAAATGAGGGCAAGATTAACTGAGCTGACTTTCCTTTTGATCTCTCCCACCATCCTTCTAGTGTAGGTGGGTGAAACATTCTGTCTACTGCATATTTATTCCCTTTCCTACTGCCCCAGATTAGCCAAGATGGAACACTGTGAATGAGGTTCTTTTCATCCAAATTCAAATGCTCCAGATCAACACAAATTACCCTCATTTCCCTCAGAGAGTATAGAGGACAGTTTGTCTCACTATTCTATTCATCAGCTCAAAAGAATTGCCAATTAACCTGTCTGTATCTATACATTAGCCTGAAAGGGAACAGCAGGTAACTACTTCAGGTTTAGTTGTCTAAATTTCAGTGACATTAATCCCATCCTGCTTGATTTATATTTTACTTCTGAAACAAATATTTCTGTACTATCTTATTCTGTTCAGAGGTTTAAATGGTTTGCCTTGTTAATTTTTTCTAGAAATAAATGTTCAGTGACCAGACAGACAAGTGCTGCAGCCACAGAGATCAGGAAAGAAGCCTATCTTCAGAAAAATGTGCTCTTCCTTCCTCCCTTCCTCCCTTCCTTCCTTCCTTCCTTCCTTCCTTCCTTCCTTTTTTCTTGGGCAGCTTGTTTCTTACTGGAAACAAGCATCAATTTAATCTCATGCTAGATCCTACTGAGATCCATCTAATGAAATCCTCATAAATTCTTTACTTATTCCATGGATGCAACTTCCACCTTGTTTTCCTCAAAAGGTTCTTTATATGCAGCAAAGAAATCCTCTCTAATATGTGTGTTCTCCTGCAATCCTCACCAAAAAAAAAAAAAAAAGAATAAAATAAAACCCACAGATGGAAGGGAAGAATGGAGAAAAAAATCAAAGAAAGAGCTCTGAGTTCCTAAGCAAGCAACAGTGTCAGATTTCCCTGAGCAGGAAATGATCAGAGGCTTGGACAGTGCCTGAGGGAATATCCTATGCACATCTTCTGTTCTTACCCTTCCCTGGGTGCCTGTTTGTGAGTGCTGGCAGAGACAGTAAATGGGTGAAACATTCTTTTGTACTGGGAAGAGTGGGTGTCCTTACATTCCCCAAAATGTCAGATTTATCAGGGTGATGCATCTATTCAACTCCTCTTTGTTTATGATCACTATTGTAAAGAGCATCACTAAAGGGATTATGTAGAGTTCCAAAAGTGTCTTCATTTTCTTTTGAAAAGGAGCAGGAGTTTGTTGGGGAGGGAAGATAATCATGAGTAGGCACTGAAGAGCCACTTATCCATTACATATTCTGCATTGTGCCTCTGGTTCCATAGCTGTGAACAGAGATGATTAAGATTTTACTTACTCTTTAGCATGTAGTGCTATAAGGGATTAAGAAACAAAAGAGGGGAGATGAAGTATTTAAGGTCTCTATGAGACACAAAGTGATGTTTTGGGTATCAAAGAAGTTTTTTTACAGCTAAAATCTGTTAAACAAAAGGCAGAGAAAGAAAAAAGAGAGATCTATTTAGTTATTTTTAACAGATCTTGGATACTACAGTGACTGAGGCCTTTGACATGCTTAACATAAAAGTGAAGAAACTAGTGGAGACAAAACAAGAGACAGTAAACTACAGGGAATTATTATGAACCCATGGAATGGAAAGAGATTTTTCAGTTATGTCTCTATAGTTGTTTGAAAAGCAGAATTATTTTGGTAGCTGATGTCCAGTCTCCTCTGTCCAGCATAACTGAGATCTCCAAAACAATGATAATTAGCAGTGAATTTTGGCCCTGCCCATTGACTTTTCCAGAGTGATGTTACTGGACATCATATTTGGTGTGACTGAGCAGAAGTCTACACAGCCTCACCTGCACAAAGAAGGAAGACAACATCTCTCCTCAGATAGTTAAACTCACCTTTGGCAAGAAGAACAGCAGCACTGAAAAAAGAAGGCAGCAAGAGAAAAAGAAGAAAGTTGCAATCTTTATTGTCATTTCTGTGCTCTGTTCTTGACTTGCAGTTGGAAGGATCAGGATAAACTCAAACTACACTTTGCCAAGTCTCTCTTTACATGCCTTCTACCTTCACCACACTGGATTCCTAGTTTGGAATTCCTTGTTTGGAAGTGGTAAATTCCTGTGGGATGACATCCCAGTCCATCACTTTAACTGACACCTAAAAGCACACAATTCCTCTCTCTCTTCCCCCCTCAGTAGTGTTATATTGCAGCTGCATCTTGACACAAACAACTCCCTCCTCCTCTGTAGCAGATGGTGCTGTGCAGCCCAGAGTACATGTGTGTCTGGAGCAGCAGTAATGAACTTGGAAAGATTCCTCCATGGTGGAAGAGATCACGCACACTCAGGAGATCACTTTGCCTCTTATTCCCAGCAGTGAAGATGAAGTGAATCATTACAAGAAGGATTGGAACACTCACTGATACAAGCTGTATTTTAGACCAGCTTCATCTTCTTTTTTTTTTTTTTTTCCTTTGGTGAGGAATAGTAAATATTTTAAGGGGAAACTGTGATGCTACTTAAAAAGCACTTACCTAATTAAACCTCAAGTGCAGAAATCTTTATTCCCTTGGAGAAGCACTCTGTGCTGCTTAGCACCTCAGGCTATACCTCAGCCATATGGCACTTTAATAGACACTAGCAGAGGGAGCCCTTTTTATATTTTAACAGATGGGTGCATGCTAGCTACTGGGGTTGGAGCAGAGGGCACAATGAAAGAAATGTAAGGAAAGAGAATCAGAAAAGAAAGACAGAGTTCAAAGGATGAATTCATATTGAACTCTTCCATTTCAGCTCAAAACAGCTTGAGGTCTTGTTTCTTTCCTAGAAAGAACTTCTGTTGTTTCCAAACCCTTGGACTCAGACTCAGTGATCACAAACCATTTCACAGCAGAGGTACTATGTGAGGTGTTGTTCTGGCAGTAGAAATACCATGGCTGATCTCAGAGTCTGCTGGCCCAAAACACAAATGCAGAGGTTTAGGAGCAGGATTCAACTTCTTCCACTGATTTCTTCCACTGTACCTGTCCCACTTCACGGTCAAGCTCACAGTGTATATTACAATCTCAACAAGTTTGGGATCTATCAAAAAAAGACTAAAAGACATCAGAAGAGAAAGTCAGCACCAGAATAAGTTGCAGAGGAAACATAGTAAAGAGATTCCAAGAAAAGAGTCAAAATTGAGAGGCTTATTTGAAAATATTTCATTTATTGAAATGTCTAGCTTTTATGTAAGTCCTGATCTTGTGGGCAAGAAGGCCAATGGTATCCTGGGGTGCATTAGGAAGAGCATTGCCAGCAGCTTGAGAGGTGATCCTGCCCTTCTACTCAGGTCTGGTGAGGCACATCTGGAATGCTGTGTCCAGGTCTGGGCTCCTCAGTACAGGAGAGACATGGAGCTCCTGGAGCAGGTCCAGCGAAGAGCTGCAAAGATGATTAGGGGACTGAAGCATTTCTCTTACAAGAAAAGGCTGAGGGAGCTGGGCCTGTTAAGCCTCAAGAAGAGATGACTAAGAGGGACCTCATCAATGTCTATCAGGGTGCCAAGAGTCTGGAGCAGGCTCTGCTTGGTGATGCCAATCAATAGGAAAAGAGGCAATGGACAGAAACTGATGCACAGGAAGTTCCACCTGAATATGAGGAAGAACTTCTTTCCTGTGTGAGTGACCACACACTGGAACAGATTGCCCAGAGAGGGTGTGAAGTCTCTCACTGGAGATATTCCAGAACTGTCTGGACACAATCCTGTGCCATATGCTCTAGGATGGCCCTGACTGAGCAGGGAAGTTGGACCAGATGACCCACTGTGGTCCATTCATTCCAGCCTTACCCATTCTGTGATTCTGTGTGTTCTGCTAAGACTGTAGTTTAAATTGCAGATATTGCATTCACAAAATAAGACCAATGACCAGAGGGACTGTAAGGCTAAAAGTTCCTTATGGATCCATTTACATTATGGCTGCCACATGGTTTAATGTTTTCCAAATTTCTTTACCTGGCTGCCATATCCCTCTCTGGATGCACCCAAAGAACTAAGATGATCATAGCTTTGGTGTCTGACAGGTGTGTGTGATACCTGTCACACCTTTCTATCTTTCCTTTACAGTACATCCATAAATACCATTCCTTTCATCTTATGCATTTGTTTCCCACTTCACAAGGTAAGTTTAATTTGTCCCAAAAGGCCTGTGGGAACTTGGTGGCAAGTTTTTATCCTCTGGGGTTTGATAGGGACCTCATTGCAGGGACCTCTGATGCAGTGTGCCTGCATCACTCAACGTGTCAGTCGAGATAATTCTCTCTGCTAACATTACTAGACCAATTTTGGGACTGTATCCCCCAGGGTTATGTACCTGCAGCAGCTCAGAGATCCTTGCTGAAGGATACACAGCATGCAAAGTATTTAATACATGCTCTTGATAAAACATAGTGAGTGTTATCTTGTTCTATACAAACTGTGAATCCATAAGATGCATTAAATATTTACTTAATCAGTGATCTTTCACTATTTGTTCTATCTTCTGATGTCCCTCTGTGTGCCATAAAAGAACAATGCCCTGTGAATGTATTCTCAGAGCATTAATTCCTCTATTGAGAAACTCTCTTGTTATTTTAATCCTTCATCTGAATACCTTAAGAAGAAAATGATAATAGAGTTTTTATTTTCATTATTATTTATTACTGTCTGCAATTGCTCAGGATTTAAAAAGGCAAAGTTGGATGTTGCTAACAAAACACAACTTTCATATTGGATTCTACTGACTTTTAACTCCAAGAATTAATAAATGGAAATGTATTAGAATGTTTATGTGTATTTCAAATTGTATTTCCTAAACTATCTGTAGATCTCTATCAGACTTGAATTACCATGTGGGAAAATTAGATCTACTCGTGGCTGACACATTGCAAGTCCTTTGATGGCCCAGCAGGCCATGCTAGACATGGTATCAAATTATATCCTTAGAATATTATCAATTCATGTATTAAAATTTCCTTTTACCTAACATACTGAAGACATTTGACTGGACCTACTTGATTTATATGGTTTGGGGGGTTTATTTCATTTATTTGTGGCAGTGAATAATTTAGGGTTTCTCTCCAAAACATTCATGTTTTTCTGTCAGACTTTGGGGCACACTAGATTCTGAGTGAGGTAGCACTGGTAAATAATAACACTTCTGACTATTTTCTGCCTTGCTCCACGTCACCCTGGATCCATTGTTTTGTCTGAGATAAAACATTACTAATATCTGGAAAAATCATTGCATTCTTCAGGCAAAAAGAAATACTGAACTATAATTTGCTGTTCTCTGCTACCAGAATTTTCCAAATACTTGATGATATAATGGCAGAAGTTACATTGTGAATTGCCCAAAGACACAAGGTGTACTCTTAGAATCAAAAAATCATTAAGGTTGGAAAAGACTACCAAGATAATCAAGTCCAACCTTTGGCTGATCAACTAGACTTTGTCAAATAAACCATAGCATTAAGTGCCATGTCCCATCATTTTTTGAACACCTGCAGGGATGGTGACTCCACCACCTCCCTGGGCAGCCTATTCCAATGTCTGACCACACTTGCAGTGAAGAAAATTTTCTTCATGTCCAACTTGAACCTCCACTGCTACAACTTGAGGCTGTTTTCTCTTGTCCTGTGACTAGTTGCCTGGGAGAAGAGGCAAACTCCCACCTTTTACATCCTGTCAGGGAGTTGTAGAGAGTGATAAGGTCTCCCCTGAGCCTCCTTTTCTCCAGGCTGAACACCCCCAGCTCCCTCAGCCTCTCCTCACAGGACTCTGCTTTCAGTCATTTCCATACGTAGGATTTAATGTCTCTGCTCCCATAGATCCCTTGATCTACAAGGCCAGTCCTGTTTTGTATCAGTTTTACTCAATAATTGAGAAGAGATTGTCATGGATCAGCTGTACACAGGGGTAGGATATTCTAAGTCCAGTGTGGGACTTGTTCAATCAGTGACACATTTTCAGTAATGCATCTGTTGGTTTTTTTTTTTTTTCTTGCCTTAGAAATGCATTTCCTTCTTTACTTTTTTTTTATTTTGCTTTTGGTTTTGTTTGGGGTTTTTTCAGGATTCTTTTAATGGATCTTTTTTAGCTATTACAACATTATGAAAACTGAAAGGAAGAAACCCTTCCAACCTGAGAGAGACAAAGCAGCTGTGATGAACCTTCTGTTAGGAAAATGGGAAGAGCCAAACCATCTTTGGGAGGTTGATTGTAAAACTGCTGTAAATACATTGGGTCTGGTTCTCTGGTTCACACACTAGAAACATTTTATGCTTAATGTAATTCAGTTTATGGCCCCAATGCACTGCAAGAGTGGTGTAAATTGGCATTAAAGTTAATGAGAATCAGGCCTAGGGAGTCTAATATTTGCTTTCTACTGTGCTTGAAATTACTTCTGTTGTTTTAAAGCAATGTTTAAAAGTCAACACAGAGACATTATAAATGTAAGAATCCTGGGTCACATCCATCCATCCATCTATCTATCTATCCAAGAGAAATACAATGCAGCAGCTGATACAGAGTCCAAGCCTTGATTTAATTACAAGTAAGATTAATTTGGTCTTCTAAATGTCAGTTGATACAGTACTTTCTCTAAATCCACATCTTTCAGGCACTTCAAATCAGCAAGATTTTATTCAAAGGTGAAAGTTTTCATGAGCCTCATTTCACATTTCTTCTGAGTAAAAAATGATACAAGGATAACAATGATAAACCTAAATATTGTATTGTGAATGTGTTTCAAAATGCTGACAGAAAATATTTACCCTTGCATGGAAGAAATGCTTGGGAAAAAGAGAAACAGTGATTTCTTTTCCTTCAACTGTAATAACCTTTTTAATGACTTGTGAGGCTTCTGATTGTGATGAAACTCCCTAGTTCTGCTTGTGTGAGGATTTTATTTACTGTTATGGCAGTATTTGGCTTTCTGTCTCCAAAATTGGTTGGAGCCCAAAGGAAAGTATTAAAAAAGAAATCACAAATTTCTGATATTTAATCACTCCACTTACATTTTAACAAATATTCAGATCTCTCAGTTACTTTCAGAGCTGTATTTCACAGAGGTATTGTATTTTTGTAAGGCTGGAGGGAAATATCACATACAAATACATATGCATTGAGACTGTCCTTTTTGGAGGGCTACAAAAAAAGCAGGTTTAACACAGGTAGAAGTTTTTGCATATAGTATTTCATTTGTAACAAATATTCAGATCTCTCAGTTACTCTCAGAGCTGTATTTTGCAGAGGTATTGTATTTTTGTAAGGCTGAAGAGAAATATCACATACAAATACATATGCACTGAGACTGTCCTTTTTGGAGGACTACAAAAAAATCAGTTTTAACACAAGTAGAAATTTTTGCATATAGCATTTCATTTTCTTATTAAAAATGAACATTATGATATAGACCAAGAAAAACAAACCAAAAGCAATACTTAAAGTATATTTACTGCCATGCATTATTTGAAGGCAAAAGTTAGGAAATTAACCTTAGTAATTTCTAAGACAAGGGGAAATGACCTCAAGTTACACCAGGGTAGATTCAGATTAGATATTAAGGAAAATTTCTTCACTGAAAGAGTGATTAAGCATTGGAATGGGCTGCCCTAGGAAGAGATGGAGTGTCTAAAAGATGTGGCTCTTTGTGATATGGTTGACTGGGCATTATAGTATTCAGTCAGAGGTTGGACTTGATGATTTTTGAGGTCTTTTTCAAGCTTAATGATTCAGCATGCAGTTCTGGTGTCCTCAACATAAGAAGGACATGGAACTGTTGGAGCAAGTCCAGAGGAGGCCACAAAGTTGGTAAGAGGACTGGAGCATCTCCCCTATGAGGACAGGCTGAGGGAGTTGGGGCTGTTCAGCCTGGAGAAGAGAAGACTGTGTGGAGACCTCATAGAGTTTTTTCAATATCTGAAGGGCCTACAAGGAGCTGGAGAGGGACTCTGTGTTAGGAACTGCAGTGATAGGACAAGGGGAAATGGGTTCAAACTGAAGGAGGAGAATTTTAGGTTAGATGTTAGAAAAAAGTCTTTTATTCTAAGGGTGGTGAGACACTGGCACAGGTTGCCCAGGGACGTGGTGGCTGCCCCAACCCTGGTGGTGCTCAAGGCCAGGCTGGATGAGCCTTGAGCATTCTGGTCTAGAGAGGAGGTGTCCCTGCCCATGGCAGTAGGAGTTGGGACTAGATGATCTGTAAGGTCCATTCCAACCCCTAAATTCTATGATTCTATGAAACCCATACAAAGACTATAATATAAGCACTTAACATGAAAATGGAGCAGATCTCTTGGAAGCTCAAGGAGTTCTGCTTCACTACTTACACAGTTTGAAACATTCAAGATACATGTAAATATAATTATGTAGCTTGGGCTAATTTTTTGGATCAGCATTACAGAGAATGTTTTAATAAAGGACTTGTAGAGGAAAGAGGAAATAGACTTCCTTTTCTTTCCCTGTCCAGGGACCAAGAAGGCAGAAATGCTAAGGTGCTCTTAATGCCTTGAAACACAAAGGCTGACAATTAAGATTTCTATTTGGAAGTTGGTGTAATTTTCTCCTCTCCTATATATGTTAATTAGCTCTGGAAATGCAAAACATGTTTGTGCAATTTGTGGCATCTCATTTTTTAAACTTTGCAATCAGGACAGAAATTCCTATTAATGCTAATCTTTTGCCTGATGCTTTTCTTTTTTTTTGTGTTTTGTTTTTGCCTTGGTTTGTTTCTAAGTACTGTCAGTGAAAGAACTACATTTACCTTATAGAATCTGTTTCTAAACTGAATAGGGGGATTTCCAAAGCCTATGAACACACATTTCTTAGGGTAAAAGAGAGAAAATAAAACCAGTTTCTGGAAGCAAATTATCCCTTGAAGAATTCACAACTATATGGGCTACCCTCAGCATCAGCAGAACATCACACTACAACCTCTACATGAAAGTTTATACAAAAGAAAAGCTAAATACTCCTTGAACAGCACATTCATCTCCTGTTATATGCCATTTCCCTTCTCCTACTTGCATTTGAAAGTCTTCCATTGCATTGCCTTCATATCATATTTGAGTAAGAGACCTCAGAAAAGACAGCTAGAAAGAGAAACACCTGTCATGAGCTCTGGTATTACATGCTAAAAGTGCCTTTGTGGAGTTGACAGTTCATTTGAAGTTGATAGTCCTGGTCCTTCATGCTGTGCCATGAAGCCTTTGATACCTCATGTGTATTTCAGCCCATAGACTCTAAATATGTATTATGTTCATAGAATATTAGAATCATAGATTGGTTTGGGTTGGAAGGGATTTTAAAGATCATCTAGTTCTAACTCTCCTGCCATGGTCATGGACACATTCCACTAGACCAGATTGCTGCAAGCCCTGTCCAGCCTGGCCTTGAAAAATTTCAGGGATGAGGCATCCACAGCTTTCCTGGGCAACTTGTGCCAGTGCTTCATCACCTTCACAGTAAAGAATTTCTTCCTATTGTCTAATCTAAACCTAGTCTCTTTCATTTTGAAGTCATATATTCTGCCATTTATACAAGACATGTCTGAATAGAAATGAAAACTCACTGAGAAGTCAGGCTATTGCCTTATTTCTGAGAAGCATAACTCCCTATCTACTATTGTTTTAGGGATGGGATTATCTACCAAATATAGAAAGACCTCATGGAACCTGGAGTGAGGACCTGTAAAGTCCAGGTCTCTCAAGTGTTTTATGATAGGGAACACTCAGAGTGATGTAAAAGCTTTAATGATGTTCTGACAAGAGTTACTGACACCAAAATTGATTTAGAATCATAGAATTGAAGAATATCTCGAGTCAGACCCTTCAGGATCATCAAGTCCAACTCCATGTTCCTCACAGGACTACCTAAAACTAAACCATATGTCTATAAGCAGTGTCCAGATGCTCCTTGAACTCTGAGAGATTTGGTGACAGGACCATTTCCAGTGACCGACCACCCTCTCAGTGAAGAACATTTTCCCAGTGTCCAATATGAACTTTCCCTGCTGCAGCTTCACCCCATTTCTTGCATCCTATCACTGGTGACCAAAGAGAGAAGATCATCATCTCCCTTCCACTGCCCTCCTTGAGGAAGTTATAGACTTCAATGCAGTCTCTCCTTCAGCTTTCACTTCTCCAAGCTGAACAAATCAAGTGATCTCACCTGCTCCCCCTAAGTCTTGCCCCCAAGATCTTTCACCATCTTTGTCACTCTCCTCTGGACACCCTTAAATACTTGATGTCCTTCTTATACTGAGTCACCCAAAAGTGCACACAGTGCTGAAGTGGAGCTACACCAGTGCTGAGTGCTGAGGACAGTAATACCAAATCCATATGGGGGCAGAAATTTCCAGATGAAAAATGAAGATGTAGAGCTGGAGAAACTCACTTTTAAATATTTTGAAATAGATCCTCAAGTCCAAATTCCTCAGTGCCTTACTCTAAGGATTGAAGTGCCTGAAAACATCTCTTATCCTAATGGAAAACCTCCAAATCCTGCTAGATGAGGATGTGGTGTGACTTCCAAGGTCTCATAAAGGGTGCCTGTGCTTATAAATTATGTGCTAATTGAGAGATGTTTTCCTCTTCCTTTCATGAAGGATTTGGAAAGAGGAGAGAACAGACCATTTTATTTTGTCTTTTAGCAGTGTCTTGTTATACATAAAGTCATTAAGAGCAATTAAGTGATAATGTTGAACATTTTAATAATGTAATTAGAAACCTGAGAAAGTACAGGAAATGTGCAATCTTTGTAATTTGGGTCCCAATTCACCCAGTTCTGCTACTGTTATGGCTTTGTGTAGCTTCATCACAGGAGTTTGTATGGGCTCTGTGACCTCTACCTTGGCACAGAGTGAGCAAGACTTACTTTGAATTGTACTCCATTTGTGAGAATAAATGAAAACTCCTTGGATTTTAATACTAAATCCCATTGATAATGGGCTGGATTTGGTTTGTGTTGAGAGCAGAAAGCCATGGCTTTCAAAATGACAAAAGAAAACAAAAGAAAAAAGAGAATAAAACCCATTAATTACAGCTTCAAGTGTAATTGTTTGGGCTAACTCATTCAAATTCCCATTTGACTATTGAATCAGTGAACTTGTAAAGATGGGAAAAATATGTTACAAAACTAATACCTTTTTTTTCTTATTCCTGTAGCTGAAGGTACTGTGACCAGCCTGAGTGGAGTACAGTGGGTTGGTTTAGATCTTTTAAAAGATGCACACAAGTTCAGCTTTGATTTCAGCTCCTAAAAAAGGGATTTTTTTTTTTTTTACTGTATCTGCAGCACTACTCAGTCCTTCTGGCACCAAACCCCAACCAGCTGCAAAGTTCATTAAAAAACAATATCCCATCATGAGTGGTTACATCAACACCCAAGCTGAACAGAGGCAGAAAGGGACTTTTCGCTTTTTTTTTTTTCAGTTATACCAGCAAACCCCCAAAAAAAAGGAATTTAGTCAGATGAATATTTCATCACCTGGTTTACTCCTCCACTTTGAACACAAAATGTTGCTTCAGCA
>NW_008663054.1:38673-44490 GCF_000695815.1 Acanthisitta chloris | reverse complement strand
CAGGACTAGAAGGCAGGCAGCCACCTACAGAACTTCCCCAGGCAGAAATCATATGTACTTTTTGAAGTTAAACACAAATAAGACAGTGACAATTTTTCCGTTTTGTTCCCTTAATTGCCAGACAAAGTGCAATTTTCTGTTCTGTTCTATCAAGCAGATGCCCTTGTCAGCCCCAGCATACTACAGTAATGGAATTTGACATCCTCTTTGTTGTTTCTCACTGCATTTGTGTGACTCACTGTGCAAAATAAAAAAGTACTAAGAATAGCAAAGGTTGTTTTAATGGCAAAGCTATGAAATTCCCTTCATCTAATTGCTTTCAGATCTACTTTTTTTTTTTTTCAGTGCTGAGGCTCTTGAAGTTGTCTTGATATGCTATGAGCATTCAGCCATGAAGCTGTGTACCAGCCAACACATCAGTTTCAGTAGAAATCCTGCTAGGGGAAAGTTTTTCAAGGTACTTTGGCACCTAAAGCAGTAAATACAGACCTATCCAAACTTCCCAAAGATGTGAAAGCTGCAGAATTGCTTTTGAATAGTTCACACAGTTGAAGAGCTGTCCAGAAATGACAAATGGCCACAAATTACCCCAGAGCATTACAAAATCAGCTGAAGTTGTGGTCCTTACCACTCAAGGCATTGGAGCATAACAAAAGGCTAAGAGGAAAGGAAGGAACTGTGCCATTGGTTACTGGTGTTGAAGTCAAACCACATGGGTAAGCACAAGTAGGAGAAATGCCTTTCATTTGTTTGGAATTAAGAAAGCAAATCAGCAATTCCATGACTGCCTTACAATCCTACATCAGTAAAAACCTCAAACCTACATTTCTTTGTGAGGCCACTCCAGATTGAGAGAGCAATTTTGGTTGGAAAGATATGACATGCTGAAAAATAGAATAGAATAGAACAGAATAGAACAGATAGAATAGAATAGAATAGAATAGAATAGAATAGAATAGAATAGAATAGAATAGAATAGAATAGAATAGAATAGAATAGAATAGAATAGAATAGAATAGAATAGAATAGAATAGAATAGAATAGAATAGAATAGAATGGAGTGGAATAGACTAGACTAGACTAGACTAGACTAGACTAGACTAGACTATTCCAGTAGGAAGGAACCTACAATGATCATCCAGCCCAAGTGATATCTTTTACACTTCAGATCACTTTTCTTCAGGCCAAAGTAGGTGCACAGATGTCCAAACAAGGACAACAAATACCAAAGCAAGACTGAGGGACTGACTTATGGGAAAACAATTAAAAGTGGAATATATTAAATTTCCCTGAGTGATTTTTGAATGTGGTAAGAATTTGAAAAACCAGACAAATGTTCAATGAGAGGTAGCAGGTCAATCGTTTAGAGCTCAAAACAGAATGAGGTCAAGAGATGGTGGTGATGGAATGACTGGTAAGAGGAAAACACTCTTCCAAACAAGAGAAAACGATTGGGAGCTTCATTATGCAAATTCAATGACATGGTAATGTAGTTAAAAGCATGTAAAATAATCACATTTTCCTGAAGTCAATTTAAAACTCTGAATTAATTCAGAATTATAGAGAAATACAGAGTAGGAATAAATTTTGTTATACTTAAAAAGCTGTATTCAAAATGACTGGCAAATCCCACACTAGATTTATGTGGACCATGAAACTCATTGCCCTATAATGCATTTCAGGTGTTAGCAGAGCAACTGCCTAGAGGTGCAGATAATGTTATCCACCTTCATTCCAACACATTTAAAGAAATTTGAAAGGATATCACACCTTCAGTGTTAATAGTTTTAAACCCCAACTTCGGGAATTAGCAATTAATATGAAATGTTCATTTGGTCAAGGTGGGGGAGGAAGTCTTTTCATCTTATATTTAGAGTAGTTGCATTTTATAGTGAATATTTGCATCAGAGCTCAGGGATGATTTTGTCCTGTGTTTCCAGTCCAACTTGAGTCAAGGAGGTTATAGGCTGAAGAGTAAGAATAGAAGTTGACATGTAAATCGATAATGTTCTAGGAAGAGGGGAGGGGTGAAAATCCTGCAGCAAGATGCATTTATAACAAAACTAGACAAATCACTTGACAACAGCACCTCAGCCAGACAGGAGCCTCTCTCCACAGCATCATGGCTGTACTGAGGCAGCATGATGGTCTTAGAGACCATTTTCCACCCTCAAGTCTTGTGAAATTTATATATATTCCTGTTTTAAAGGATTTTTTTTCCAACCATTTACCCTCATACCTTCTTCTCATAAGATTTGACCCAGGCCTGAGCAAGTCAGAAATTACATAAAATGGTTTTCAGCCCAGAATGGGAGTCACAGAGTAAGAAAAAACTACAAAATCAATTATTTTCACAGTCAAAAGAGTCTGCAAAGAACAGGCAAAATTCTTAAACCTAAAAACGATAACCTCTGTTTCAATAGAGGCCACAAGGTCTCCTTTACACTCCTAGTCCCATAACCAATGATTCCAGGTACAATGAGATGTTAATAGAATTTTTGCTTGAGATAGGGAATGACATACTCAAGTTTTCATCCCTGAGGAATTTTGCTGTGTTTTGGCTAATGTAAGAGAAAGTTTAAGAGTTCTTCCAGGCATTTTGAGCCATGAGGAGTTCAACTGGCTCATGAAGAGCTGTACAACAGAGAATTAGATTTTTTAGCACAGAAGTGGATAATATAGAGCTCAAAATTCTGTTGCAACAGCTGTTGAAGAGAGTGACCCATGTGCTTTAGCACCACTTGTTTTGCATGTATTTATTCTATAATTAGACAACACAGTGTTCCCACCTTTTATGCTGAAGTTGTCTACATTTATTTCAAGCTTGAATTTCTGCTCCCCAAGGATTTATCTCCATTGTCACATGGTTTATCGTGGCTGTTCGATCACTGGTTATCTCTGAACAGCAGGAGGAATGAATTGGTTTTGTCAAAGTCTTGGCAGGTTTTTTTTCCTTCTTTTTTTTTCTCTCTGTTTCGCTGACATTACTATTTTTAATTCTCTTCTTCTCCAAAGTTTGCAAGGTGCTAGTGTAGCCATTGCTCTAAATAACCTTAGCTTTAATAGCCTCATTGATGAGGCCATAAGGGGGCACATAACCATTTAAATGAGCTTATCCAGAATTATTGGCTGCAGAAATGCTTCAAACATCATGTGCATCTTTACCTCCCTTTCAGTGAGGGTCAGTCTTTGCTTGCTGATTACAACAGATCACCCCATTGCCTTGCAAACTTAGTAAACTGGTGAAACTTCACTTTTTTTATCCCCAATCCTAAAATATTCTTTGGGTGCTTTGCTGAGAAATTTTAATGTAACAATTTTTCAAATAGGGAACTGACACTGGAAATAGCATCAAGAATATCACTTTTGTCATTCATCCAAAAATACTTTTGGCCAAGATGCAAGGCTGTTTTTGTCTCTGCCCACTGTTAAACATAAGGATGTCCACTCCTAAATTCTTCAGGAGTTTAAAACTCTTTAGAAATGTCACTTGCATTATCCATTCAGTTGCTCCTGTCTTCATCTCTCAAGCTCACAGGAGGTATAGGCAAAGGGAATTTCTCTTCCATGCTTCCCTTGACTTTCACTCACAGGGTAAGGAACCATCCAAACCTTTGGCTATATGCAAAGCTTCTGGGCATGCACATCTGCTACTAAGATCTGTTTTGAACTTACAGGCTATCATCTAGCTCAGCTCTATGAATAAAACAGGCCATGAGCATTAGTAATTTAGCATCCAAATGCCACCAGTCCCTTTTGACAATAATAAGTCTGCACTTCAGGTCGTCATTCATAAAATCTTATCATAATGTCTTCTCACATAAAAGGGATGTTTGGGAGGTAGATTCTGATATGCTGTGGTTAAGTGAGACAGGGATGCTCCCCATAAAGTGATTAACTTTGCTTTCAGAACAGGCTTTGACTGGTGTGCAGTAAATTCAACCTGTGACCACATGTTGGTGAAGATGAGAGGCAGAAGTGATTGATCACTGACCACTCACCATCCTGTGCCTAGTGTCATGTTGATTAGGTTAGTGAAGTTTATATCATACCAATATATATACAAAAGAGAACTGAAATCAGTTATATAAGCAATATTAATTCTGATGTTTTCTAACCATTAACTAGGTTTTTTTTAACCTACTGTTCCTCAAGGTTCTATATCTTTGCATGTATAGATTAATGTCATTCATGTAAAGCACATCCCTGCACTGTTATGAATCACAGGATTATTTTTTCTTAACAGATGAAAATTGATTAAATATAGGTGGTAACTTCCACATGTCAAGTGTTTCATTTTAAAGTATTGCCAGACCACAGTGAAAGCCAAAGGGTGAATGCAAAATGCTTCATTCAGACATGACAGCTCTCTTTGCACTTTTTTAGGTGCTTTATGTCATGCCACCCTTTGGGGAACAGCTATTTAAATCCAAATGCCAAAGAGCTCCTCTCCAGTTAGATTCCAATCTGGGGAAGGATTAGACCTAACTATACAGCTGGCAGTTTCTCTTTTATCACAGAATCATAGAACTTTAGGGGTTGGAATGGACCTTACAGATCATCTAGTCCCAACTCCCCCTGCCCTGGGCAGGGACACCTCCTCACTAGATCAGGTTGCTCAAGGCTCATCCAGCCTGGCCTTGAACACCACCAGGGTTGGGGCAGCCACCACGTCCCTGGGTAACCTGTGCCAGTGTCTCATCACCCTCACAGGAAAAAACTTTCTAATATCTAACCTAAACTTCCCCTCCTTCAGTTTGAACCCATTACCCCTTGTCCTATCACTGCAGTTCCTAACAGAGTCCCTCTCCAGGTCCCTTGTAGGCCCTTCAGATATTGAAAAGTTGCTACGAGGTCTCCACACAGTCTTCTCTGTCAGGTCCAGCACTGGGAAGATGTGTCCACAACACAGGTTCTAATTGCAAGGGTCAGTCCCATGCGAGATATACCAGTTGCATCTCTTGTCTGGCATCAGTAGAAAAAAAACAAGAAACCAAAAACAACAACAACAACAAAAAAAATCAAACAGTATTTTGTGGCACTGAAAAAGTATCTTTGTGATGCCAGAAATGAGGAATTGTACAATGCCACTTAGCAAAAACTCTTCCCAAGGATCACACAACCAGTATCTAAAGTATTTGGTGTTGTTTAGCCTGGAGAAAAGGAAGCTCAGGGGGGACCTTATCACTCTCCACAATGACCTGAAAGGATGCTGTATCAAGGTGGGGATGAGTCTCCCAGGTAACAAGTGACAAGGTGAGAGGAAAGAGCCTCAAGTTGAAGCAGGGAAGGTTTAGATTGGGTATCAGGATATTTTTTTTTTCACTGAAAGGGTGGTCAGGCATTGGAATAGGCTTCCCATGGAAGTGGTGGAATCACCATCCCTGGAAGTGTTCAAAAGGCATGGAGATGTGACACTTGGGAAAGCAGTTCAGTGGTGAACACTGTGGTGCTGGGTTAATGGTTGGACTCAATGATCTTGGAGATCTTTTCCTGATTTAGTGATCCTATGGTTCTGTTCTATGACTATGATATTTCAGCATTCCCACAAATATCACAAAGGTTGTTCCATTTTGTTTTGATACATGTACAGACCTTTTCAAACAAAATGACAGGACAGACTGACCTGCCCATACACCTCCCTCACTAAATGTTCAAGGTCAGGCTGGGCAGGGCTGTGGGCAGCCTGATCTAGTGGAAGGTATCCCTGCTCTTGGCAGTGGGCTTGGAATTAGATGATCATCAAGGTCTCTTCCAACCCAAACCATTCTATCATTCTTTGACTCTAGAATATGGACCTACCAGCATCTTCAAGGG
>NW_008663054.1:34932-38656 GCF_000695815.1 Acanthisitta chloris | reverse complement strand
ACAGGATCACACATGCCCTACTCTCAGACTACCTCATCCATTAGAGCTTTTGCAAAAAGAACAACCCATGCCAGGATGAACAGTGAGAAAATACATGTGAAAGTTAATCCATTCTAGCAGAGTTTAGGAGCACAGCAGTTGAGATCCTGCCATCAACAGGAGGTCCCACCAGCTAAGGATAGCCTTCAAAGATGTCTTCATAAAAAAAGCAGGTTCTTTTATCTGTCTCCTGCCAGGGAAGGAGGTTAGGAGAAATTCAGCAGCACTTCTTCTAAAGATGCTCAACAGGAGCCTCACTGCAGAGATTTAGATGAAAGTGAGATCACCTTCTCAATGCTAGAAAGTTCAGTTTGGTGGCAGTCACTTTGCAGCCTCTCCAAAGGAAGTCAATGGTCTCATCATTCCTGGGAAGCCTTGATGGTTAAAGGTATCAATGTGGCTGGCCATGCTGCTAATATCATATGGAGAGGTGCCAAGTGCTACAATCTTTGTGTGTCTCAAAGGTTTTAGTACTTAACTTTCAGAGACAGCATGGAGCCTTGCATGACCTTAGGTGAGACACTTAACCACACATGAGTTTCTTGATAACACTTTCCTTCTCACAGAGGAAATATGTGCACTTATATACATATATATATATATGTACAGGCAATTTTCTCCAACTTATAAATTAGTAGTTCAAATTGAGGATATGAAATGGGGAGGATGTGACTGAGGATATGAAGACAAACCATTCATACACTGAACAGGGATCTGGAGCAAAGTTCTTCTCTTAATCTTGGAAAATGTACTTCCTCCTTGTTTTTCACTTTTCCCTCCTTTCCATGTCACATTTCTCATAACAGACTATTTTACCCTACTCTGTGTCCATGGCAAAGAGACTGGGATGACCTTAGGTGCTCCCACTGTGCACAGGGATGGGTTCAGGGTACCCATTTTTACAGGCTGTGGGTAGCAGGAGTCATGGGGCTGCCCCAGTGTGGGTGCAGCACAGCCAATCCCTTAGGACATGATGCTGCAGAGAAAGACTTCAGGAAGCTCTTCCCTATTCCTCTCATATTCAGGGTGTAGTATCTTACCACAGCTCCCTATTAAAATCAACACTGCACCTACACCCCAAAGGAAGAGGTTTTTGTGAAACAAACCCAAAGCCAAATTGATAAAGAGAAATAGAACGTTCGATCCTTCTTGTTTTGTCTTCCCTTCTGATTTTTCCTGGGAGAGTTCCCAAATGTCTTTTAGAATGCAATCCTTAAATTTATTTATCATGGCAACTTCTAATCTTAACTAAACTTGTAGTCCTGCCTCTCATTACAGTTGGCCTGATGTCCCAGCTTAGGTCCTCCCATGCTTTGCCTTCTCTTGAGACACTGAAGAAGAGGGAAGAGCTGAGGAATCAATTCTGGTAAATGAATGCACTTTTAAATAAGCAGATATATGATGAAAGTTAAGATGTCAAATTTTCATCCTACTGTCTGCAGACAGGAGTGAGAAAAAAACCACTGTTAGATGGACCAAAATTGTTTGGCTGGTTGACTTCACTGTATATGATCTACACAGATATGGCTTTGGGTTTTCTAAATAGCAAATCTCTCATATATTACTTACTACATATGATCTACATAGCCATAGCTTTGGGGTTTTTAAATATCAATGCTTTTTTTCTTCAGTTCTTCCCTGAAGCTCTTACATAAATCTACCTGAATTTTTAGTCATTAAATATGGAATTTTGTCATATTTAATTTCACAGGTTACATAGTTTTATTTTTTCCTCATCCTTTCCCTTGTGTTATCTGGCTGGAGATGTATAAAATGTTTCAACATAAAAGGTTTCTGTCTTAGCATCCAAAGAATGTACATATACAAGAAGGCAGATCTAGAGGTTATAGTTGGGCTTAAGATGTGTTTTTCTTCTGAATATATGGATGAAAAAGAATAAATCAAGATGTGTCAACAACAGTAAAAAAGGCATTGGGGTTTTGCATAAAATAAAATAAAATATTAAAGAAGGAAGGCCAAATCTATGCTTAGAGAATTTAAAAAGCAAATAGACGGAATTGAAAAGTTAAACAACTTTATTTTCATTTCAAATTTCAAAGTGAAGAAGTGAAGAAATGAAAATGATACCGAAGGATTTAGCTTGACTTCAAGTCTTACATTTAGTTTGTATTTTTCTAACTGCTGGTTTTAAAAACTGTGTTGTGGCTTGATCTTATTTTTTTTCTCCTGTCTGTTTGATTGTTTAGATCTATTTGACACTAAAAATGCCCAGGATTTGCTTCTGTGCTGGAATAGCAAACAATAAAAACCAAAGCCTATTCAACAATGGGATCAGTAGGATCCCATCCCAGGAAAAAAAACCCAAAACACACTTTTCTAGTGAGCTTGAGTTAAATAAGGAATTAAATTCTGAAAAATTATTTTTCTTCCTGGCTTTTACCACCACGATGTGTCTGAGGGAGAGATTCCTACAGGTGCTAAAACCACAATTTCAGCTTTTTAAAACCAGAGCAGATACAAACACAATTCCCTGTTACCTACTGAAGTTCAAAAACATGATACAATCCTAGTGATAGCAGTGGATATTTTCTTGGGATTAGTTCTCCAAAACTGATCCATGAATGATCCCCAGTTTAAACTTCATTGCACCACAACATTTTTTAGCTCTAGTCTCTATCTCCTGCACTCCCTGCAATCACTGCAGAGAGATGGATTTTTCCCAGTGCACGAGTGTAATTCTGCAGTTTGACGTGTCAGCTCCAATGTTAGCAGGAGTCATTTAAAGAAGTATTTGCTACAGAACTCCTCTTGACACCTCCCAGGCTACTGCAGATGTCCTACAAATTATCTTCACTGCATAATTAAAAAAGCTGACACCTTTCCTCTACAGCATCCTACCTTGGACATTGCTCCACTATTTTCATGAATTACCTTGAGTTTTGCCATTTATTTCCATGGTCATAGGACCTGACATGGAAAACATTCACATCTCACTCTGGGTGACATATGATCCAGGCTCTAACACTGGAAAAAGTCATGATGCCCTAAAATTAAGGCATTTCTGGGATGTTCTCATGAATATCTTCTCCTAAGTGCCCCTTCTCTAAACCTTAGGTCCTCAAGCACAACATCTGTCACAGTTGGGTCCACTAAATACACAGCAAGAGCTGTCCTAGGTCAAGGTTTGAGGCTGGAGAGCAGTGTGATTCCTGAGTGCTTGAAACCTTCCCTATGCCTTTGGACAGTTCATGGCAGCTTATACACTGAGACAAGGCCAAAATGTTAGGCATGTTGGGTCATTCCAGCCACCAATGGAATATTTTTTTGGTTGGTTTGGTTTGCTTTTGGGGGTTTGGGGTGGGTTTTTATTCCTTTCTTTACATATGAGATCATGGTATCATAGTATCATAGTATGTTAAGATGTTAATTTAGTGTGTTAAGATAATCTAGGATAAGTAATACCAAATACCAATACTTTTAACTGTGTCATGGGTAGCCCTGAGCTGAGACATCAATGACATCAGACAGAGATGAGCTGCTCATCTTGTCCCCATAGATGCTCCAACCTCTGACTGTTTCCAAGCAAATTGCTGATCAGCAACTCTGAGGGTGGCATTAGGTCTTAGGAGGAAGATTTTCAAAGGTAAAAAAGCACAGTCTCCTTCTTACTAGAATCCAATGTGTCACAACACTTTATACTTGATTTAGACCTTTGAAGGTCTTT
>NW_008663054.1:19942-34902 GCF_000695815.1 Acanthisitta chloris | reverse complement strand
CACTCTGTGCAGATCTCTCACCCAAATAAGCCCTAAAACTCAGAAGAAATCCACATGTGTAGACAAGCTCATGTTTATCCACCTGCCAGAATAACTGGGACTCCAGGTGTTATCTTGAGACCACCTGCATATGCCAAACAGCATCTAAGCAAACACATCAACTGCAGACTGAGATGGAGAAAGACTTTGTGATCCCTCCTGAACCCTTTTGGGCTCCAATACCCTTCCAGATTTCCATTCCCTCTGTTCCTACCTGAGGTATTCTGAATTTAAGCAGCTTTGCAGGTAGCACAGCAGTAATAACCAGTGATGGAGAGTTACAAAGTTCTGTGGAGAGAGCACTTGCAAAAACCATAAGCCAGGAGAAATAAAAGAGTTTCCCTCCCCCACTTAGCAAACTCCAGGAATTTATTATTTTGGGTGGGTTTTTTTTTTTTTTTCTTCCTGTGCATAAAGAAGATGCACAGTGTGCTATCCTGTATTGGGCATTCATTGGTTTGCACTTTTCCCCCAGTTCCTGAAGAATGTGCTTAAAGTGGGAAAGATATTGCCTGAGTGGACTGCTGGCATTTTTCCCAGCAAGGATCTGAGAGGTGGCACTTTTCTTGAACTAAGAGGGACATTTCTATTTTGTCCCTTTCTCTGTCGCTTGAAGAAGGCTGAAAAAAATGTGCACCAATAAAAAGAATCAAGAAACCAACTAATCCTGCAGTTAATTCTACTTCAGAGTCTTACTGTCTCACTCTAACACATGCTACAGTGCCCAAGTCACTCCCATTTTCCTGGATGTCTCTGCATAACACACATATGTGTTGCAGACCAGGTGGGGACTATAGAGAGTAGCTGTGCCCAGGCCTGGATCTGAGTGAGATGCTTCACTATCCAAAGGTTTTGCATGGGTTTCATTCCATATCTGTGATCAGCATCGTTGTCTTCCTTTCAATTTTGTTTCACGTTTCTCTGTCTTCCATGGGCAGAGCAATTAGTCTGGCACTCAGCTTTCTGTCAATGCAAACTGTGAATTTACAGACCAGCTTAAACATGTTTTCTGTTTGTTCTCAAACAATTTTCAAATCATTCCTATCATTATATTTGCCCTTTTGGCTGTCACTGAGCACTGAGCTGGTATTTTCAGGTGATGACTTTAAATCCCTTCCCTAAGCACCAATAGCTAATTTGAATTCTGACAATAAGTACACATGGTTCTCATAAATTTTTTTCCTAAGCACCTGGATTTGGTTTTGAATTTTCTTCTTTTCTGCAGACATTGAGATCACTTGAAGAATTTTTTGTTCGAAATAATCTGAATCATTCTCTGTCAGCAACTTCTGCAGACATTGAGATCACTTGAAGACTTTTTTGTTCGAAACAATCTGAATCATTCTCTGTCAGCAATCATTTTACCAGATCATTACCTCAGGCTCTGCAAGAGTATTCTGCACAGCTAAGGCTCCTGCTCATAACTTCTTTCATCATGAAAATTAATCACCTTGTTTGTGATCTCCTTCCTTTCTGATCTTTTTCTCATTGTTAGTTATCAACATTCTCTGTTACATGGTGACAACTTCTTTAAACATAGGTATGAAAGATTTCTTTGGTGCAGGACACTATAGGGTCCAAAATACCCAGTGCTGGCCACTTGTTCTTGCCTGTGTATTTTGGACTCTGATTCTCTGGATCTGACCCTCTGTTCACTTTCTTAAAGCTTTTCTTTCTCTGTGCTTCACTTACCCAGCACTGCTGAGGATTCCTGTGAGACATTATCCTGCTGGATTGTCATTTAAGGTTTGTAACACTGAAATTACACCAGCCAAGCTGAGAAAGACTCCCCAAACAAGAACACACAGAGACAGAATCAGAGCAAAGCAGAGGATATGACAAAACCCCAGATAACAACCAGCATATGGGATTGCAAACTTGTGCTGATATAAAACCAGATAAACAGCCAAGGATGCATTTTCAGTAAAGCTCCAAGGAGATGATCTCCAGTGCTGCAGTCCATTCTGCTCACACTGCACACACAGCTATCTGAAGAATACGTTGTTTTGTTCAGCCAAATCTTGCCTTAAAACATCTGACAGGTTTTATAACATCAAGCTGAGTTTATTTGTCTGCTGGGCAGGAACCTCTTCTGAAGTCTAACAAACTGAATTATGGGGACTGACTGGGGCAGTGAGATATTCCCATTGCCTCAGTGCTATCAATGACAGGATAACAAGAATTTCATTAGGGCAGGGTGGTAATCAATGGAGGACTCAGCCTTTAAAAGGGAAGTCACTGAGAATTAAGATCTGCACTTTTTCATTCCTAACAAGATATGCTTCCACTTCCAAAATATTTTAGGATGAGTTTTTTTTTTGCTGAAGGTACAAGAATATAAAGTCAGGATGCAAAAAAAAATATGTATATTGTTATCTCCCTTGTTATTCACAATTTGGGTGGTTTGTGTGCCTAGCTACAAAGACATAAATGGATCATGATGTTTCCTAGGGTATGAAATTTTCTCTGAGGAAAAATAAAGGTAATCTTCATTTTCAGAGGCAACCATCAACTTCAGAGGAATTGGTTTCAGTCTTTCTGAAGAAGCTTTTACTTCTTGCCATGGCATGAACAAGTTATTTGTCTAAGGCATGGATAAGAAAAAAGGCAAACTTGAATAGGACTTCTAAACTCTATTTGACACCAGATGACAATTACCTGCACCTCCAGCTCTTTGCTATTTTAATAAATTTATTAGATCTAGGGGACTATTGTGGAAATGGAAAAGTACATGACCAGTTTTCCAGATTTGTTGTGTTTCATCTCTATTTGAAAGCATGAAAATTATGTGATTTTTACCTTGAGATCAACAATATTGACACAAAGATGGTCTAGAAGTAATTTGTATGAAATTATTTGGAAGTCTGAAGTTGAGTAACGATAATGCTTCAAAATGACATTTGGTTTAGGTCTAAATCAATAATAAAAATAATTTTAATGTATCATTGGAATCACAGAATCACAGAGCAGCCAAGGCTGGAAAGAACCTCAAAGGATTCTATGGTCCAACCTCTTCTGGGAAATGGAGCCTAGATGTGACCATCTAACACCCTGCCCAGCCACAGATTGAAAATTTCCAGTGATGGAGACTCTACCACATCCCTGGGGAGGTTGTTCCAGTGATTGATTGTTCTCACTGTAAAAAAATCTGTTCCATATAGAAAGATGAAACCTGACCTGGTACAACTCATGCCCATTGCCCCTTGTCTTCTCCATGTGCTTCCTCGTGAGGAGAGAGTCTCTGTCCACTTTGTATTCACCCTTTAAGTACTGGAATACTATAAAGACTCTTCCCTTCTCCAGGAAGAGAAGGTTTAACTCCTCCAGTCTTTTCTTGCTATTTTCCTTATTATTTTTCCATGTTTATGAGAGTTATAATACACATAAGCCTATATTTCATATAGTGCTGCTTCTATTGGCACCTCTGTAAATCTCCCACCACTGCTGGAGAGTTCTGGATACAATCTGTCTTGCTCTTTTTCATCCAGAGTTCCATCCTGATCCTGAAAAGCTGCTCTTAATTCACTTCTACAATTCCACACACCATATGTATCACTTCCTCACCTTACAGGGCTACCTAACAAAGAAACTCTTCTTCCAAACATCTCCAGCCCTCCATACTAAGTGAGATTAATGTGAGATTAAGAACACTTAGGAAAGGGTTTGTTCAGTTTATATCCTCTGTAATCCCATCTTTTAGCATGGGATGTTAAATAAATGCTAATTCAAGCTGAAGAATTGCTTCTGCTGCAATTGAGTGCTTGCAGGATCCTTTTCCTCCTTTTTTATTGGAGTCAGAACCTAAGTTTTACCTAAAGCAGAGGGGAAAGTCTGGTTGAAAGGGCCCAATCAAGGGTAGTATAGGTGTTATTTTAATTCCTTAGTGAACCAACCGACCTGAATATCATTACATCATCATACTCTGAGGCTGCCAAATTGGAATCAATATCACTTAGGACAACATTTCATTAGAATTTTATGCTCCTAATTATAATACATACTGCAGCTATTGAGGTGCCTGTTCTTTGCTTGTCAATTCAAGTCCCCTTGCCAAGGTAACCTGTAAACTGCATTATATAGGATTTATGACATCATTTCCTTGGTGAATATAAGGTGATTATCACCTTCATTACCAGTCATAGATGTATGCACTATTGTATTTTAAGTGTATTAGTGCCTTCCACGTGGCACAAGGTAATTTACAATTACAATCGTTTCCCCTTAATCGTTATACAACAGTCTATTAGCAAATTGCATTTCCTAAGGCCTCGAAACACAATTATTTTTTAAAAAACATCCCTGAGACACACAGGATTTTGGTTTCTTAGTGGTTCATTGCTGCTTCCCTTTACACCAACCCCTAAATTGTGTTTCCTACCCTCCTATCACCCTTGAAAGCAGCATGCTGAAGGTAATAACCCAGCAATCCCCACTCCCTTATGCTAGAAAACACAAATACCAGGACCTAGGATGACACTTAAAAATACCAAAAATTCATTTAAATCGCCCCTTATTTTATTCTTTGAAATGGAATACTTGATTCTGTGAATTTCAACTGCAAAACATCTGCAAAGCAACTTCTAAACCAGATCTAGGTGGGAGAGAAGATGGTACTTCATGCTCTGAGGTGTTTTAAAATCCAAGGCTATCAAATAATCATCATGGTCACACTCTATCCAGAATGTTACTATGATTTCTGCTAAAGAGCAAGCTCCTCATCATGGTCACACTCTATCCAGAATGCTACTATGATTTCTGCTAAAGAGCAGGCTCTTTCCCATTGGAATAAAGCAATAAAGGATAATATTTTACTCCCTGTGCAATAGCATATTTGTTCTCCTTTACCTTCATTTTCAGTCTTTTCCCCATATAACAAGTGTCTCAGATATTTTTTTATACTTTTCTATGCAGATGCACTGCTTACCCTTCAATTAATCAGGCCAGATTTGAATTATTTGTAGATTTGCTGTTACTCAGAGGACTGAATCATATCACAGAAGTCAGAGCAAAATTTGAGAGTTTTGAATGGAAAAAAGAATTAGAATATAATGATCTGTCCTCAATATCACAGAAGTCAGAGCAAAATTTGAAAGTTTTGAATGGAAAAAAGAATTACAATATAACAATCTGTCCTCCAATTTGATTCCTGGGAAAATGTGCTGGAATTCCTTAATGACTAACAGTTGACTACTGTTTTTCCTGAGAATATTCAGTTCATACTGCTTCAGAAGGAAGGAGACTATATTTTGAATTTAACCCAATACTCCTCCACGGAACAGTTGAGTTTTTCCTGAGAATATTCAGTTCATATTGCTTCAGAAGGAAGGAGACTATACTTTGAATTTAACCCAATACTCCTCCACCCATTCTTCTCAAGGCTTCTGGCCAACAGCAGCAAGGAACAAAAAAAAGCAAGGTCTAACCTGAGGCACCACTGAGGAAATCTCTGCAGTCTTGAACCTAAGAAACCATCCTCTGGAGCCGTTTTTCCTGAGAATATTCAGTTCATATTGCTTCAGAAGGAAGGAGACTATACTTTGAATTTAACCCAATACTCCTCCACCCATTCTTCTCAAGGCTTCTGGCCAACAGCAGCAAGGAACAAAAAAAAGCAAGGTCTAACCTGAGGCACCACTGAGGAAATCTCTGCAGTCTTGAACCTAAGAAACCATCCTCTGGAGCCTTCTACATGACAGTGAATAGATCTTCACTTGTGAGAATGGTTTGGAAAGTGACAGCAGAGCTGAACAAGCTGTGAATTTTGTATTGAGACCTATGTTTCCTCATCAGAAAGGTTCTGGATGAGTGAAGTTGAACAAATGAGCCCTGAATAGATATCCTCGTTCACTTATCTCCCTGCTGCAGTCTCCACTTAGCTACAGAACAGATTTTCTAATCTCTGTTTCACCAGCATTAATGTCAAGGAATGATGGGATGCTCAGTCAAGACTGCAAAGCAAACTATTCCTTTCTATCCCTGTGACATTTAGAGATTTAATCCTTCCTAATCTGTGTGTCGCTCACTGTCCACTACAAGCTGGTTTAACCCTTTGCTAGTCTCATTCAGCACTTTTGAAACAGAATTGCAAAGCAGCAAAAAAAAACAACCAAACACTCCTCCAAAACAACAGAGTCTGTTTGAACACAGAGCCCAATTCCTGGACTCTCTAATGATCTGTATCAAGCATGTGAAAGGGAAAGGAAGAAAAATTATATGCACAAGAGAACTTGCATTTGGAGCAGTGCATCAATTTATTCACAGCTTTAAAAACTGAATCTGAAATTCCTTGTTATTATCTGGATCATCCCTTGGAAAGGAATCCATCTTCCTGATGGATTTAGAGACAGGAGTTAAATACACTCTAAGATTCCCTTTTGCAACATGAAAAACCACAAGTGCCTGGTGGGTTTTGTCACATTTCTTTGCACACAGGAGCATGGAAGAGCTGAAAGAGAGGACCCAGTAAATTGGGAAAACCATTGTAAGTGACTTACATTATCTATGAATTGGATCAAGTGTCCCAGTCCAGGGATGAAATATAGCAATGGTCATGATTAAGCTGAGCTAACCTGGGTTCCTCCAGAACTCAGATGCACAGTTGAAGAACCTCATTAATCACCTTTTGGAAGACAAGATCTCCACCCTGTTGTCACCACAACCCCAAGCAGCACCACAAGTTGGTGGCAGAGTGGCTGGAAAGCTGCCTGGCAGGAAAGGAGCTGGGGTTGCTGGTCAACAGCTGCTGGGCATGAGCCAACAGTGTGTCCAAGTGGCCAAGAAGACCAACAGCATCCTGCTCTGTACCAGCAACAGCGTGGCCAGCAGGACCAGGGCAGTGATTGTCCCTCTGAACTGGACACTGATGAGGTCACATCTCAAATCCTGTGTCCAGTTCTGGGCCCCTCATGACCAGAAAGACATTGAGGTGCTGGAGCATGTCCAGGGAAGGGCAATGGAGCTGGGGATGCACCTGTAGCACAAGTCTGATGAGGAGTGGCTGGGGGGGGGGGGGGGGTTTAGCCTAGAGAAAAGGAGGCTCAGGGGGTTCTTATCACTCTCTACAACTCCCTGAAAGGAGGTTGTAGCAAGGTGGGGATTGGTCTCTTCTCCCAGGTAACAAGTAACAGGACAAAGAGAAATGGCCTCAAGCTGTGCCAGGAGAGGTTTAGGTTGGATATTAGGAAAAACTACTTCACTGAAAGGGTTGTCATGCCTTGGAACAGGCTGTTCTTGGAAGTGGTGGAGTCACTATCCTTGGAAGTGTTCAAAAAACAAGTAGATGTAGAACTTTGTGTGGGCAATTTGGTATTTTGCTGAAGATTGGACTTAATGATCTTGGAGATCTTTTATAAACTTATTAATTCTATGATTCACTGAGCTTCTATCTCTGCTCCATCTTTCCAGCTTGTGTTTATATGTCTTAACCACGTGTTGTATTCCAGAGGGAAATCCTGTCATTGCCTGTGCAATGCCATAACTGTTTGTGTTTCTCAACTAGAAATGGATTAGTTGCTAAACCCCTCATGAGGATCCCACATTGGTGCCTTCTGATCAGTCACATCACTGGAAAATGGAAGAAGAAATGGCATCATTTCTCCGAGTGTCTTTGCATTTTACTGGTAAAAATAAGTTTCATTTCTCTAAACTATCAGTGTAAAGAAAATAAGATGGATTTTACTCTGCCTCCCATGTAGTGCACTATATATTTTGTCTGAGTATCTATGACAGGGTGTGCTATTAGTAATGATAGGTGATTCAGAAAGAATAGGAGGATTGTCATATCCCAGGCATGATCTGGTCTGTATCAAATAACAAAACTTTCAGCTGACATATAGAAAAGTCAGTTCATTTTGTAGCAGTGATTTTCCTTTCCCTTTTCACTGGAGATGTGCTATCTTTGGATGTCTCTGCAACGTGATGTTAGACTCATTGTAGTACTGAAGAAACAACTGCTTTTGTGAGTAAGAATGGCAAACAAAAATGATAAATGGCCATTAAACTTGAAGTTCTGATAAAATTTTAATGAAAAGGAATATTTTTGAATATTTTAAACTAAAAGAGGAGAGATTTAAATCAGATATTAGGAAGAAATGCTTTACTGTGAGGGTGGTGAGGCACTGATACAGGTTGCTCAGAAAAGCTGTGGCTGCTCCATCCCTGGAAGTGTTCAAGGCCAGGTTGGATGGGGCTTGGAGTCACCTGGGCTAGTGGAAAGTGTCCCTGCTCATGGCAGGGGGATTGGAACTGGATGATCTGTGGGATCCCTTCCAACCCAAAACTGCACTATGTCTCTATGATTTTTATTTTCTCTAATATAAATGATCCCTTTTAACACTTAAACAGCAAAGGCTTGAGAGAGAGTAAAAACCTATTGTTTCTCTCTGTTCCAGTAGAATCCAGTGATTTTATTTGAAGAGGGAAAGATTCATATAGATTTTATAAAGGTAGGGGAGAGAAAAGGCACTAGAGATGTATGTGTTGCACAGCTGCAGCTACTTTAGAATACACAGATGACCACCATGCAAACAAATGGTTGACTGAGATGCCAAAAGTAAGAGAGAAGCAATCACCAAAGTGCAATTCCATTCTCTTCCATTCCAAGAAACAGCATTCAGATCTCACCAGATCTGAATCAAGCCAGAAACTGGTGTCATTCTTCATAATGATACTAGAGATACTTATGAAACTCTTAATAAATCAAGACTACTGAGTTTTCCTGGTCAAAGATAAAAAAACCCACATTAAAATCTTGGTGCAAATTAATCAAAATTGATCTTTAATATTCCAAGACCAAAATCCATAGATTTTTCCACAGGAAAAGACAGTTCTGTGCTGACCACTTTGAATAGCAAGGATGACTAGTAAAGACCATATAATGTACGTGAACAAATTTTAAATGCTTTGCCATGTAGGACCAAGGAATTATTTCTCAACAGAAACAGTTTGACCCTCTTTGCTTTTTTTCCTCTAAAACTGAACTAAATAGGCAGTAAAAACAACCTTACATTTTAGAGCATAATGGAACAGATGTTCTTTTTTTCACCTTCGATGCCTTTTCAAAACAGGGTTGTGTAAAGATAACTTTTAAGTAATGGAACATCTACTACAGCAAAAATATCTTATCTGAAATGCATTTTTAAGAATAGCACAGCATATAGCAGGATTATAAAAGTATTCAAGTTTACATAGTTTTCACTGTGTCTTAGTTTAAAAAAAGGAACATTTCAGAAACACACAAAAGATTCTGTTGTCATCCCTTACAAACCTAAATTTTGTCCCTTTACAGTTTTATTTTTGACCCCTAAAATCTTATTTCTTTAATAATTCTGTTTAAGATATTAGTTTCTTGCTGTGCTAACCACTAATGATTAAATTTAAAAGCATTCCTGACTTCAAGAGATATATAGCTGGGGAGTGGATCCTCCCAATATTTGTACTGGTGTGATTCCCTCAAGCCCAAATTTCTGATTACTCTCTCAACCTACACCAAATGTCTTAAATTCAAAAGTTCATAAAAAGAACAACATCTGAAATAGAATAAGTGGAAGTTGTAGAGTTATCTGAAGGAAATGGCTGATTTCTCAGGAATTACTGGGGAGGAAAAGATGATTACAGCAAATTTGAGCTCTTTGAGCCAACACATGTTGCTGGGCAAAAGGAAAGAGGGAGAATCATTTTTGTGCATTCATGAATTTATTTAGATTCTGTGGGCTGAAGGGCATTGAAAACGCTGTCCTGGTTTCCTGTTGGCAGGCAGAACCATCCCAACACAATTAACTCCCAAATCCATTTAATGAATTCACAAATCATGTTTAAAAGCAGCAGTAGGTCTCCCAGATACCCACAGAGCCAAATAAAAAGCACAAAAGCCAAACACAGCTAAGGGAATTTTGTAAAGGAAGTTCATGTCACTCACTACCTACTTGCTAATGAAAATTTGTGAGAAGCTGCAAACTTGATCACAGCTGTTTGAGGATGTTTGGCTTTTCCAGGCAACAATGCTTCCAGTTTTCTCTCTTTAATTATTGATATTTGGAATAATAGAGTCATGAAATGGTTGAGGTTGAAAGGGCTGATGTTCAAAGGGAGCCTCTTGTGCTTTGGGTTCTACCCATTGCATCTGGTTCTGTCACTGGGAACCAACTGGAAAGAGCCTGACTCTGTCTTCTTTGCACCCTCCCATCAAGTATTTATATACATTTAGAAGATTCCTCTGAAGTCTCCTACTCTCCAGGCTGAACAGTACCAGCTCTCTCAGTCTTTACTCATAGAAGAGATGTTCCAGAAGCTTAATTGTCTTTTTTGGACCTTTGGTGCACTCTCTCCAGAATGTCCATGTCTCGCTTGTACTGAGGAGGCCAGAACTGGACATGGCACTTCATGTATGGCCTTGAAAGTACTAAGTAGAGATCAAAGATCACCTCCCTCACCTGCTGCAGTACATCTAATGCAGCTGAGGATACCTTTCACAGCCTTTGCAGTAAGGTCCTGTTGTTGGCTCACACTCAACTTCCTGTTGACCAGGAACACCAGGTGCTTTTCCACCAAGCTACTTTCCATAAGCTTTCTCATTTCATAAATAGAAGCACTGGTTTTCTGGAAAGAGCCAACATTTCCCTAGTGAATCAAGACTTTGATTAAAAAGTAGGAAAGATTCAATACTGGAGCTCCAGATTGGAAAAGGACAGTTAGACAGTCAAAGTGTACAATATACCATGTAAGGATGTCAAGCTCTGTGGAATGTATCTGACACTGAGGCAGAAGACAATTGTGTGACAGCCAACAGGATGGTTGGTTTATGGATGTGGATCATTACCAGTCATAGAATCATATTATAGAATCATATCATAGAATCGTAGAATCATCAAGGTTGGAAGAGACCTTTAAGATCTTCAAGTCCAACCATTAACCTGTCACTCCACTATAACCCCTAAACCCTATCTTGCAGTGCCAGATCCAGATGCCCCTTAAACACTTCTATGGATGGTGACTCCACCACCTCTCTGGCCAACATATTCCAGTGCCTGAACACCCTAACAGTGATGAAGTTTTTTCTAATAGAATGGTTTGGGTTGGAAGTGACCTCAAAGACCATCTAGTTCCAACCCCACTGCCATTAAAAGAGACACCTTCCACTAGACCAGGTTGCTCCAAGCCCCATCCAACCTAGCTTTGAACACCTTCGGGATGGGGGAACCAACAGCCTCTCTGGGCAATCTGTGCCAGTGTCTCACCACCATCACAGGGAAGAATTTTGTCCTAATCCAATTTTAATCTAAACCTGAATTCTTTCAGTTTAAAACCATTGTCCTTTGTCCTATCACTACATGGCCTTGTAAAAAGTCTCTCTCTGTGTTTCTTGCAGACTCTCTTCAGGTATTGGAAGGCTGCAATTTGGTCACCCCAAAACCTTCTCTTCTCCATTCCACAAAGTCACTATGTATTCATTACTTGTGATTCTCCAGCAGTGTATACATAGTTTTGATTCACCAATGTAGGCAAATGAGGTTGACTAAGAACACCACATCTTGTTGCACTCAGAGTGGGAAATAACATTGTATTTGAGATTATTCTTAGAAAGACCACATTAATATGTTATAAAGTTTGATAGATTTTAAACTATCACTTTGTGGCCACAGGTTTCATACACGATTTAGTGTGCATGAACTCTCCCCACAAACCACATCAAAATGATAAAAATAGTTTTTAAAGTTGAGCAGTGCAGGCTATAATCCAAATCATATTTCTTCCAGTTTTAAGTCCTGGCTGCATTAGCACACAGGAGCCAGCAAGTCTAGCTGCTGGATAAGGTATTCAGTCATTTGATGAAGACTATTAAACTATTTAGCCATTACTGATAATATAATTTACCTTGCTATTATGGTCATTATTATCAGTATTTATGTTGCTCCTAGAAGTTGGAATCATGGACAATGCAATCAGTAACCTGGGCTTTATCTGAAAACACAATATTTTCCTCCAATATGTTCCTCAAGCCTCCTGCCACCACAGGTACTGCAGTGGAACAGAGTAGCCTTTCTCAATCCATAGAACTATTCCTAGCACAATTTTGGCCTGGGCCAGTTAGTACTGCCTAGAAGAACTCCTAAGTATTGATGGACAGTAGCAAGGACCGAGGATAATAGACCATTCCCCACATAATTAATAGAAATTCCATGTTGATTCAGCCTTGTTTGCTAGAACAGATGTCAGAGGAGAGCTTTGCTCTTCCCATCCTAGGAGACAAGACCAGGAGAACATGTGCAAGACAAAATAGATCTATTATTGACTTCACTGCCACATGAAGGGCTCTGCTGATGGCAGCAATGGGTCTGTGATGTGCTTCAGGAGGGGCAACCCTGCCTGGATAAAAACACCACTCCTGATATCTTTCATTTTACCTTTTCCTTCCTCTTCCACAAAGTCCCGTTGCCTTTTCAAGCTGGGATTGCTAAGCAGGACCGTGCTGAATTCACCTGAGCTGATGCAGGGCACTCTTTTGCAAGCTGGCAGATCCCAGTGAACCCATTGTGGATGGCCCTCAAGAGCTCCAGGGACACTTCAAAGGAAACAGATTGAGATGGGGGAGGAGGATGGGAAGGAATTTGCATTTTAAATATGACACTTCCATGAATGACTAATAAGGGATTTGTAAGGCTGGCCACCAAGAATTAAAGAATAAAACCCTCTTCATTGGTGCTACAGCTAATTCTTCAGGCCTGTTTTCCAGTGATATTAACACATGGTGTCTTTCTGCAGAGGCTTTGTGCAAGCAAAACGATTAAAGCAGTCCATCAGTTAAATAACAAGCTACTCTAGGGAAGGTGGAGCCAAGAACTTAATCTTCTGACACTTGAAAGCTGTCAAAGTGGGCAGCTGGACTTCTAAATGAGGTCTTCAGTCATTCTTAGGAACAGACTGTACAGCTTAATATTATGAAAATGAGCACAATATCCCTTTAAAATTGAAGTATTGGGGACTTTGGAATTTTATTTTTTGCTTTCCCACTAGGTTTTCAATATTCCATGTGTAACAGGTTAGGATGCTCAATAGGAGTAATTCAGCAACATCTCCTCTATGCTTGGGCCCTACAGGGCTGTGAGGGAAATTGGAGAAGTGAGTGGCACATTCAGTGGGGCATTGTGTATCCTTCATTAGTCTTGGCTTCATTATTGCAAGCATTTTAATGACCTGCAGGAGCCAGGACCCCTTGCCATACATCATTTATAGCCCCCAAATTCTGGCCTTCCAGCAAGCAGCTCATCTATGGCACTGCATGTGCTGAGAAACCTCAGTGATGAGCACAGCACAGGAATCTCATCTGGGTGAACTGAGTCTCATCTCTGAGCCTCAAGCAATTCCTCCCCTCAGGGGCCAAACTGCATCCTAAAACTCTGATCAGTTTGAAAGAGCAAAGATTCCTCTTCTCCTGTAATCATGACAACAAAAAATGATGGAGTCATCATTAAATGCCATCTAACCAAGTGGAACTGGGTGCAGGAAATTCAGCTGACAAAGGATGGAAATGGTGGAGAGATCACAGTGGAGGAAATAATCTGGGAAAAAACCAGGAGGAGATGTCATCCTGTGCTTAGCTTTAGTGTGGACTTGCATTGTGATACTGGGAAAATCCTTAATGTGACTATGTGCTGCTGTTCCTTCAGTCACTAAAGCACAGTTAATATCATATGCTTTAAAAAGAATTTGGAGGTCTCCAGATGATAAATGGTGCTGCAGAGGCAGACAGGATGTTTCTCTTTTGGATCATTGTTATTGTAGGAAGAAAAGGGACAGAACCAGGATTGGTTCCTCCTCTCTAAATTCCAGAAGAAAATAGAAAATTATTTTTGGAATAGTGCAAGGCATAAAATAAATAGCATAACTAGCACCTCACATGAATATCATAATTATTTTGAGATTTAGATGATTAAAAAAAAGAAAGAGTTATTGGAAAACACAACCCTCTGCTTCAGGTAGCTGAAAACAAGTTATCTATGATGCCATTAGAGCTGCATTTTTAAGGTAAATTTGAAAGAAAGGAGCCTGAAGCATAAATAAGGATGTATTTTTAGACACCTTAATCTAATATTTCCCTCATTTTTATCTCTGAAAATTTTATATTTTGCCTTATTTTCTATTTTTATTTTATATTTTCAAGCACTTTTCTGCAGAAGAACCATTTGCTCCTTGTGGACTCATGTCCATTATACTGAGCAGATTGTTTGTGGCTGTGAATCACATTACAGGGAAAAAAGGCAGCAGTGCTAGTTTCAGACTCCCTGAATATGCTGCTGGATTCTGTGCAATATTTAAGCATTCAGTAAAGATTAATCCAGTTTGGTGGGTACTGGAATACTGTTCTTACTCTCTGGTATTTAAGCAAAGCGAAAAAGAAATGAACACAGAGCACTGGAACAGTTGGAGTAAAGCTGACCACAAATCTGAACTTCACACTGGCATGATACAGGTATTTAAGGTTATTTTAAAGTAACTATTAATTTTTGTTTTTTCTGATGTCCTGACTACAACACCAAGGATGAAGAAAATGGCTGACAATTTACAAAAATTAATAAAGCAATTTTTTTATTCAATATCTAACTATTCTTCAGCCTACACCCATGACCAATTTGTCCTGTTCTCTATTTTGTCCTCAGTTTTAGCAGTGAGCTCTTCCCAAAAACATGGGAGGAGCTATGGAAGCTTTATGCATTTCACCATCCTCCCTGTCCAGCTAAGTCAGTTAGTGGCAGTAAAGACAAAAAGCTGAGTTACGCCCCATAAACCAGGTGGATCTTAAAAAATCCTGCAGTGCTCTAATTTCCTTTTTTAAATGCTTCATGTGCTTTTTTTCTCATTCATTTTCTTCAACATCCCTAAATAACTCCTATCAAAATTCAGGGTACTGGACTGGATGGGTTTCT
>NW_008663054.1:17480-19728 GCF_000695815.1 Acanthisitta chloris | reverse complement strand
CTCTCCTCTCCTCTCCTCTCTTCTCTTCTCTTCTCTTCTCTTTTCTCTTCTCTTCTCCAAGGGGCAGTTCTCCAGACCTGTGTACAGCCCTAAGGAAGAAGCAGGCAGCTCTCAAAGCAGTTTCATTCTCTAAGAAAAGATTAAAAGAGAGGTAGGACTGCTCAGCCTCTAGTGACACCTGCAATTTTGACTGCCTAGAGGGAGTTCAGAGAACTCACTTAGACTGAATATCTAACTTTTAGATGGATGAGATAAAGATGATGAATCTGACTTTCTTCATTTGACTTCAATCTGCATCTTCTTTGGGAATCCTTACAAGTGGCTCACACAAGGGTTTTTTTTTTTGCATGAAATGAGGTCTAAGAAAGAAAATCTGTTGATGTTAAACATCAACATCTGCCTCACTCAGTGGTGAGTCACAATCAATATTTGGCCCAAACACAACAGTGACACTATTAGCAGAGGTTGTTGTTGGAGAGATACCTTTACACCTGAAATTCCTTAGGTGGTGACAAATGTAATGAAGTAGAAGATCATGGAACACTACTAAAACCAAACAAAATTATCAACGTGAAGACAAACGACCTACGGTAACTCAACACAATCAATTCCACAGCAGCCCCAATAGATGGGACCAGTGTGCTTTAAATACACACAGCTGAGATCTTGGTATCTACCAAGAAATGAGCAGATCAAATTAATCCCCAAAGCACTTCTACTGCAATCGTCAGATTTATGTCACAGATATTTTTCCTTCATTTATCTAAACACAGACTTTGAAGAGAGTGTGGTGCAAATAAAATCTCTTTGAGCTTGAATGGTGAGAGCTAGGGAGCAACTGATACAATTGTGCTTCTCTAATAGCCTCCAGCAAGTGACTTAATCTCTTTATGTCTCAGTTTTGCTGCCTTTAAAACAAGGATATTGATAGCTCTGCACCTCCGAGGGGTGCTCCGAGTGGTAAGTTAAGACCTGCTGGATGAAAGGCATTCAGGGCTTTTATTTACATCTGTATTACAACATCTTCAGTTCAGCACACTGTTTTACAGTCCATTATGAAAGGAATATGAGGCAGACAACAGTGTTAAGCATTAAATGCTTCAATGTCTCTTCATTCTAACAGGAACAGTACCTGGATTCACGTTGAGTTCCAGAAGTGACAAGCTGACTCACTTAATGCCAGACTTCATAATATCCTGTTATAAATCCATTTTTAATTTATAGGCTTTTTTCACACTTGCCTACATGCAATTCTACTATCTCTAGCTAGAGAATCAAACCCTTGGTCTGTCTTTGCAAAACCTGATAGTGCATTGCTCATTATGTCCATAGTAATTCCAATTATTTCCCTTTGTCTAAGCCTTCCGTTACACTTTGATGCCTGTGGACATTTTAAGTAACTACCTTTTTTATTAGCTGACTCAACACATGACAAATTATTCTGTCCAGTTCTTCTCCCAAGATCCTTTTATCAGTCTAAGTCCTTATAAAACCTCTCTTAATGTCACCATGGTATCTGTGGGGGTGGAAGCACTTAGTGAGTTTGACATAAAAACACACCTTTGGCTCAGGCATTTCCCTCCTTTTTTAGAAGGAGAATTGACCCAAATGACCCAAATAACATATAATTGAAACAACTGGTCCAAACACCATTGTCAAAATCTGGGCTAACACAAAAATGGACTGAAGGTTTTCCCATGGAAATAGACATGTCAAAGTTAAGAACAAAACTGGGATTGTTACTTTTCCATCTAGTTCCTTATCAGTCATCAAATCAGTCTTTCAGTACAAAGGCTGGATAAAAAGTAGGTTTTGTGCATTCTGGAACTTAATATCTTAATTGTTTCTTAGGGTTTTTTCTCTATAGAAAGAGAAAGGATGAAATCTCTCAGCTGGGGCTATTCTTCTTTGAGAAGTATTTTCACTTTTGTCACTGTGTCTCACCCTGGCCCTCCACAATATCAGAGTAGTCAAATACTTTACATTTGTCTTACCTAAAGGTTTCCCTGGAATACAATTGACATTGTCAGGCAGAACCCACTACTTTCCTTCAGCTCAAGAGTCTTCCCAGGGAAGTGGTGTATTTTCCCAGCTTGGGAGTGGTTAAGAGGCATTTGGACAATGCCTTTAATAACACACTTTGGCTTTTGGTCATTCCTGCATTGGTCAGACAGTTGGACCAGATGTTTAATGTAGGTTCCTTTCAACTGAAATTATTCTATTCCATTCCATTCCATTCCATTCCATT
>NW_008663054.1:0-17327 GCF_000695815.1 Acanthisitta chloris | reverse complement strand
TGCCCAGGGAGGTGGTGGATTCACCATCCCTAGATGTTTTCAAGGTGAGACTGGATGTGGCACTTAGCGCCATGGTCTAGTAACCACAGTAGGGCTGGACTCAATGCTCTTTGAGGTCTCTTCCAACCTGGTTGATTCTATGATTCTACACTATTCTGTCCTCTCTTTGCTGAGCACCAGCACCACCATGCCTTTGAGAAACCTTACCACAAATCCACATCTTCTCACTATCTCTCTGGGAATGACTCAAACACAGAAGGTTTAGGCATAGTCTACCACAGCCATGCCAAAAGGCTTCCCAACTGCAGCTGAAAAATCTCTACACCTTTTGCATCACGTTCTGTGACACATCTTAGCTCCAGTCCACCTGAGCAGAATGTAATACTGTGGGTCCTTCCAGAGACAAAAAAACCCAAAACCCAAAACCCAATGAACCAAATCAAAACAATGTCTAATAACATCTTAGGACCAGGAAGGAACCACACAGGATACAGAGAAGACCCAGAGTCAATCAATATGAGATACTACTCTGCACTGTGGAATTGCAGGGTAAACTTAAGTGACAGACATGTAATTTAGCCTTTGGACTAGAGAAAAAACACTTGGTACTGTATTTTGAAAGCAATATATATTTTATAAGCAATACACTTGAGACACCTGGAGGTCTTGCTTGAGCTAGAGCCAGGACTATGAATGGAAAGCACGTGGGTACTTATATTCAAACATACTTTAGTCTCCTTTTCACTGGATGGTGGGAAATTTTCTTGTCTGCATAACTATCACACTGAGATTTCTACTCTTTTTGTTTCCCCCAAGAAAAGCAGCAGCAAACAAACTGTGTATCTGGAGGAAGACCCTCATTAACTTCCCCCAAGAAAAGCAGCAGCAAACAAAGTGTGTATCTGGAGGAAGATCCTCATTAACACTGTGAAATAAGTAGGGCATATCGTGATATGTTCTTCCCTCTAGGATTCATTTCTCCAGGAATTTAAGTCAAAATGTACAGAAAGAAATATCAACTCTAATGAATGTCTCTTCTGTCAGTAGAATAAAGAAAACCCATAAAAATTTCCCAAACCCTGAAACAATCTCCTTCAAAATCAAAGCCTTCTCTTCCTTCTGAAATAACCTCACCTGAAAAATGGACTCAATGATGGGACTGTTTCTGCTGTCTCAGGTTCTGGGTACTGGGAGATATATAAAAAAGAAATTTCTGAAACTAATATTAAGTTCAGAACAAGTCTTAGTAATCTCACTAAATGCTAATAGAGTTTTAATGCTGTTTTCATTAACTTTGTGGCCTTTCATATGAAGCTGGAGGGCTACTCAGTGATAAGAAAACCCCACTGATACAGTCCTATGAATGGATGCTAAATGCAAATTGTGGCAGCACTGGGCAATGCTCACAGCAGGGCTTTGACAGGATAAAGATTTTATGGAGTGTCATATCAGGACTTGTTGAGTAGGCTGAATGTCAAGAGTAAAAGCAACAGCAGGAAAAAATGAAAGCAAGAAGGTCTCTGAAGTGATGAGGTTTTTTTTTTTTTTTTTTGTTGGAAAGCACAATTAAAAAATTAACTTTGCAAGTAGCTAAAAAGCCAATGGGAAACTCATCAAAGGGAGATTAAAAATAAAACTAAAAACCTGACAGAGAGCAAACCCTGCCTTTCACTGCAAAGCCTCAGACAGGCTGACAAAAATATTTCTGGCAAGCCTAAACTTTTCCAACACATTTCAGCAAGGGATTTGGTTATCTGAGTTGCAGGATCAAGCCTAATACTTCCTCCTGGGATTTTTTTGAGGGGGTTGGTTGTTAAGTATTTGTAAGCAGGCTGGAGGGAGGAAGAACTCTCATGAACAGGACAGTCTAAGTAAAACAAATTATGTCCATGCATGGAACTGGAGAGAAGGCTCCAGGGAGAACTTATAGCACCTTGCACCACTTAAAGGGGCTACAAGAGAGCTGGAGAGGGAATTTTTATAAGGGCATGTGCTAGTACAAAGGGGAATGGCTTCACACTGACAGAGAGCAGGTTTTTCATTTGGTATTTGAAAGAAATTCGTTACTTTGAGGGTGGTTGCCCAGAGAAGTTGTAGATATCCATTCCATTCCAGTGCTTAGAGCAACCTGGGCTGGTGGGAAGTGTCTCTGCCCATGGCAGTTGGTTGGAACTATATGGTTGTTAAGATCCCTTTCAACTCAAGCCATTCTATGATTCAAGGATATAAGACAGAAAGAATATGAATTTTATTCCAAGTTCACTCATGGATTCACTCTGTGTTTCTGATTCACCAAAGTCCCTGCAGTGAAACATACACCTGTAACTCAGGAGCAGCTTCACCAGCTCCTACCTGACAGGAAGGTTA
Organism: Acanthisitta chloris; assembly: GCF_000695815.1. Lineage (NCBI taxonomy): Eukaryota > Metazoa > Chordata > Aves > Passeriformes > Acanthisittidae > Acanthisitta > Acanthisitta chloris. The sequence continues at coordinate 14,960 of NW_008663054.1, read as the reverse complement.
GACCTGCTCATCATTGTGCTCAAGGTTTTGCTTGAGCTTCTCTCTCCCTAAATGGATTTTTGCCTTATTTGTGAATACAGGTGGGATATATGAATGTGTTTATAATCTCAACACATAGACATTCAACTCATTTCTTATGAGGACTGGCTGAGGGAGCTGGGTGTGTTTAGCCTGGAGAAAAGGAGGCTCAGGGGGGATCTTATTGCTGTCTAGGATTACCTGAGTTTGCAGCCAGGTGAGGCTTGGCCTGTTCTCCTAAGTAATGAGTGGTAGGACAAGAGGAAATGGCCTCAAGTTGTGTTATGGGAAGACCTCACAGCAACTTTTCAGTATCTGAAGGGGCTCTTTATTAGGAACTGCAGTGATAGGACAAGGACTAACAGGGTGAAATTGAAGGAGGGGAAGTTTAGGTTAGATATTAGAAAAGCGTTTTTTACTATAAGTGGTGAGACACTAGTACAGGTTGCCCAGGGAAGTGGTGGCTGCCCCAACCCTAGCAGTGTTTAAAGTCAAGCTGGATGAGGCCTTTAGCATCCTGATCTAGTGAGAAGGTGTCCCTGCCCAGGGCAGGAGGAGTTAGGACTAGATGATCTGTAAGGTCCATTCCAACCCCTATAATTCTATGATTCTATGATTCTATGATATTAGGAAAAGTTTCTTCACTGAAAGGGTGGTCAAGCATTGGGACAGGCTGCCCAGGGAAGTAGTGGGATCACTGCCTCTGGAAATATTCAAAAAATATGTGGAAGTGGTGATTAAAGACAGGGTTTAGTGGTAGACTTGGCTGTGCTGGGTTAATGGTTGGACTTGAAGACCTTAGAGGTCTTTTCCAACCTTAATGATTCTATGATGGTATGATTTATACACATATTGCTCAACAACACATATAAAAAGATTGGTTGGTCATCTCATGCTGAAAAAAAAACGGACCCACATACTCTGGATCTCTGCTGCAAGGAAAATGTGTATCAGAGCTGCCAGAACAGTTAATGTCATATTAGATGCAGCACTAACCTGCAAGTCCTTTTATCTGCCATTTGGCTAAGATCAGATGCAATGTTTCCAAACTCTTCATCAGCATAAAATTCTGAAGCCTGGTAGCAGTGTGTTTTCTGCAGAAGAGTTGCTATTGGCATGTACAGTCCTTATCAGTCCAGCCCACAGCCAGCCCAGTCCATGCACAGTCACACCATTATGCTTTATGGTGCCTGTTTTCCTGGGGATGGCTGACACCTACCTGCCCTTGGGAAGTGGGGAATGTATTCCTTGTTTGCATGCACAGCTTTTGCTTTACCTATGAAACTGTTTTTAACTCAATTCACAAGTTTTCTCCCTTCTCTGGCTCCATGTGCAGTAGGTGTGTAACCTCCACTTATAGTCACTGGATAGTCAGACAGAACAGACTGTGAAGCCACATAGACATTTTCTCCACAGGAGATGTTTAGGATTTAATGCAGTTGCCTGTAGACAAACATTTCATGCCACATGAGATTTTCTAAGGTATACAAGACATCTGTGTGATATTAGGAGCTATGACAAGTGACATTCCTGACCTTCTGCACTGACAACTGGAATCCAGGTAATAGTCTTGGGAAACTCAAATGACAATAGACATATATGTGTGGACAATTGCATTGTGATCCCTTTAAAATGGACAGATGAATTTCTGTCCAGACTTTATTGTCCAGATCTCTACTGGCTCTATGGGGAGTTCAAAACACTTGGCTCTCACAGAGGCACATTAACACCCAAATACCTGTCTTGAGCTACAATTTCAGTTTCACAGAGGATGAGAGAAGAAAACTGATGGAGTGACCTAGAAGATGGAAATCTGCTTTCCTGGCTACTGAGGAGCTTTTTCTCTGCTGTGTCTGTATGCACCAAGATCTTAGCAGAAAAAAAAGGGGATTATATGGGCTCACAGTGAGATTTTCTGTTCCCATGGAAGTAAGCTCATTAACTTGCTGGATGTTTAGACAAAAGCAGCCCTCAAGACCACACATTGCAAATAATACCAAAGAAAGAATGGCCATTTCTTTGACTTGGAAAAATGTTTCAAAGGGAAAGTAGTCAACATTTAATCACAATAGAAAGCAATCTCAAAGCCCTTTGTTTTGTATTCAGACATCTAAAACAATAGTATCCAATTTGCAAGATATTACAGAATGAAACTAAACTGTTTTCAGCAGACATGCTGAGCACAGAATCAAACTGGCTTGGGTTGGAAAGGACCTTAGTGATGATCTAGTTCCAACCCCCTGCCATGAGCCATTCACTAGATCAGGTTGCTCAAAGCCTCATCCAACCTTGTCTGGATCACTTCCAGGGATGGGACATCCACAGCTTCTCTGGGCAGCCAGTTCCAGTGCTTTACCACCCTCTGAGGAAAGAATTTCTTCCTAACATCCAGTCTAAACCTGACCTCTGTCAGTTTAAAACCTTTTCCCCTTGTCCTGTTACTGTCTGTATAAAAAGGTCCCTCTCAGAACTTTGTGTAAATCCCCTTAAGGTACTGGAAGGTGCTCTAAGGTTTCTTTTCTCCAGGCTGCACAACCCCAGCTCTCTCAGCCTGTCTGATGCACATATGAACAAAAACTACATACACATATATTCACACAGATTTATGCATTTAATTCCTAATTCTGCCAGTACTTTATCCCTTCAGCTCCAAGAAAATGGAAGGGAACACTGGCTGTGTTAACCTCATGCTCTTTCATTCCTCTTCATACCTGAAGCAATTACTGCTTTTATCCCTGGCTGCAATCATTTTTTGTGAGCTTGTTCCACCCTCCAAGATCAGGATATTTTTAACTGCTGCTGATTGCCCCATATTCTGGGTGCATGTGTGTGCACATACATGTCTATGCATGGTCTAGCAAAAAATGAATGTGTTGAGTTTAACAAAACAAAATTCCCACAACAGAAACCTGAAATTACCACTTGAACATCGAAGATGCCTGCAGTTTCTAAACTTCAGTACCTCCACAATTTTAGGGAAAAAATCCAAAGATGACTACCTTTCCTCACCTACATTTGTCAATAGTTGTATAAGACTCAGAGTTTGCTGTACCCATGTGAGAATGAAGGACAGAAATGGCTCTGTCTCAGTTCTCCTGAATACTGCCACATTGGTTCTTTTAATTCTGCAAGAGGGAAGGAAAACAGTTTAGTACTCCTAATAGTATTCCTTCTGGGGTTAGCCTTATATGGTTAAATGGGAATTCACACCTAGATCCTGCCTTAAACCCAGAGTAAGGATCTGAACCATGGATTTCTCTCACAAGCCAGGAGGGTATGAGACATGCAGAAGAGGTCACCATTTAATCTGGTTTGTAGCTGCTTCACTGTTTCAAATGTGCAAATGACTGCTGAGCCAGACATTAAACAGGCACAGTTCCATCACTTAATAGCAAAGACACAGGAGTGAGAGGCAGTATGCTCTAGTTCTGGTCTTTTCATCAATAAATATTTAAGTATTCATTGAAAAGGGAAAAGATGCAAGGCAGAGAAATCAATTCCTCCCTCTCTCCCATGTCTGAGCCGATGTCAGTGTTGCCTTTAGCAAGTTGTGTATCAGCCTCTCTCTCTCTGAGATAATTTGATTAGATTTAAGGTAAAGTTGCTCTTTAGTTTCTCTTCACATCAACGTCAAGAATGCATTAGAGATGGAGGATGATCCCTTGTGATCTGCTGGAAAACCTGAGCCATGAAAAAATCTGCTGTCTGTGGCAATGCAGTACCTATTGAGCTCAATTCTGGCATGGAGAAGGTAGGTACCCTCTGGCTGAGTGAGGAAACTCAGTATTATATACAACAGCTTGTTACAAACAAGCAAAGAATAAATAAATAACTCAAATCCAGCCTGGAAAATTGGCTCTCCAGACCAGTGAATTTAACTGTATGTTAAACTATTGTGATATGCTTTGATTACATAAATAATACACTCTATATCATCCTAACCAGCCCTTTCAACCCAGGATAAGCAGATGTAACTAAAGATGTGCCTGACTGAAGATTAGCATCCTCTACTGCCCAGCAAACCTGTTGATTAAAAGCTACCACTAAGCAGTTCACAGTAAATACAGTGAAAAATTATCTAGGACCAAAGAAGAAAATCAGAAACTATTGCTAGCAGTAGATGGCAGAGAAACACTAAAAAAAAAAAATAATATGCAAAAAAGGCTATTAAAATATATTTTGTACTTATAAAATTAGCCTTAATGAACTATAAAATAAATAAGCCTTAATGAACTATAGCAGCCACTTGCAATTATTTCTGTACTAATAAGCTTGGAGAATATATTTTTCATATACTGGTCATTAACAAGATATTCTTTGAAATACATAATTTAGTAAAGGAGAAGATGCTACAAATTAAAGGGATTCCAGGAAATTTGTGTATCTATCACCCCACAGCAATATTTGAGTGCCAAAAGAGAAAATTTCCTAGGCCAATAAATACCCAAATTTGTTAATACGAGCTGAAATGCAGGTTTTATAGCTTCCCTCTTGCATTAAATTTCTTCTCTATAGTGTTTTTCAATGCTGTGTTCTGGAAAAAATGTAAATAAACATTGGTCATTGGGATCTGCCTTGTACAGAGCATTTAATAGGAATCCTTAATTGCATGTTGTAAACATAATACAAATGGTAGCTGTAAAGCTAAGAACAATTTTGTTCCAGATAATCAACGAGAATTCTCTTCATAGAGCAAACTCTTACAAGGCACAGTACTATACATAAGAAAAAAACCAGTCTCTGAAGGAATTGAAACAGAGGAAATTCCTTTTTAGGCATAAGAAAGAAACTCTTTTTCACAGTGAGGGTGGTGAAACACTGGAATAGGTTTCTCAGAGAGTTTGTGGAGTTTTCATACTCAGAGCTGTTCAAGATCTGACCAGACACAGCCCTGAGCATCTGCTTTAGGTGACTCTGCTTGGAGGAGGCACCTGGAGCTACATGAGCTCTGGAGGTCCCTGAGATCCTCAACCATTGTGTGATCCTGCAAGGCACTTAGATTTTAGAACTCTGGCTTTTATTTAAGAAAGGACATGTACAATCAAATCAATCCAGGCTGGGGGATGATGAGATAGAGAGCAGCCTGCTGAGAACGACTTGGGGTGCTGCTGGATGAGAGGCTGGACATGAGCTGGCAATGTGCACCTGCAGTCCAGAAACTACCTGTGTCCTGGGCTGCATCAGAAACAGTGTGGGCAGCAGGTCAAACGAGGTGATTCTGCCCCTCTACTCCATTCTTGTGAGACCCCACATGGAATGCTGCATCCAGTTTTGGGCTTCTCATCATGAGAAGGACATAGACCTGTTGTAGCAAGTCCAGAGAAGGTCATGAAGATGACTAGAGGGATGGAGCACCTCTTCTATGAGGAAAGGCTGAGAGAACTGGGATTGTTCAGCCTGGAGAAGAGAAGGCTCCAGGGAGACCTTCTTGCAGCCTTCTAGTACCCAAAGGGAGCCTACAAGAAACATCTAACAAGGGAATAGAGTGAGAGAACAAGGGGGAATGGCTTTACACTGAAAGACAGTAGGTTTAGATTGAATATGATGAAGAAATTCCTTCCTGTGAGGGTGGTGAGGCACTGGCACAGGTTGCCCAGAGAACCTGTGGCTGCTCCATCCCTGGAAGTGTTCAAGGCCAGGTTGAATGGGGCTTTGAGGAACCTGGTCTAGTGAGAGGTGTCCCTGCCCATGGGATTGGAATTAGATGACCTCGAAGGTCCCTTCTAACACAAAACATTCCAGGACTCTATGAAAAAGCAGATGCCTTGAAAATATTCCATAGACAATCTGGCTTTTAAAAATCTGAAGACTAGGCAGACAATCAAAAGGGATAAAATTACTGCTGTTTAATGAGTTACTGCTTGTCAGCTGAGAGGCAGCAATGGCTGGGATGTTATTCTTAGCATGTTTTGATGACATGACATCAAAACTAATGCATTTTACTCTGCACTCTCAGCAGGCTGTACATGGGCAGCTACAGCAGTTCAGCTAACAAGAGGTAATTCAATCAACCACAGTAATGTACAAATTGAAATGATCTACCTCCACTCCACCTTGCTCATTGTTTCAGTGAGAAGAAAGTTTGCCCACCATCTGAGTTGGGATGATGAGATTCATTTGAGATGCACAGTAGTAAACAGTGCCTCTTTGTACAAGCCTTCAATATAATCATTTCTGATGACCTACTTGTGAGAAGAATTAAATGGTTTATGCACTATATAGCAAAGTCATGCAACACTAATGTAAAAAGCCCATTTCAGTGTCAAAATATGGCTATTAATTAGGGGAATTAATAATCTGTCAAAGCTTAAGCAGCTTCTTTACCAAACTCAGAAGTAAAAAAAAGCCATTTCTCCAACAATTTTTTTTTAAAATAAAGACAGTTATTTCTTTAATGACTACTAAAGTCAGAAGTCTCCTTTTCCAGATACTTCTAAAAAGCCTATTTGGAGAGCTGAAGCACATTGTGTAAATGAAGGGTTGTTGTGAAGCAGATTCCAACTCCTATTAAAGCCTAATGAAACTACAAGGAATATTTCAGAAAACTCACTGAGTACTGCAGAATTATAATTCTCTTTTTAAGGTTGCTTTGAGAATCTCATATCAGAATGATGATTCCAATTAGGAGTTTATTATTTATATATATTAAACAGGCTATATATTATCAAATATATATTACCAAAATATGGACATTTCTAATTGTACCCAAGGATGTGGATAGCTAATAAAGATATGGTAACCACTACAATATAAAGAATTCAGTGAAATTAAGTAGGATTTTTAGAATTTTTATATTCTTATTTTCATGTTCATTAAGGCCTCAAAAGAAGAGGATACTGTTTGGGGTTTTTTTCACTCTTAGGTTTAAAGAACACCTCCCAGATCATTATGGTCACATGGTTGCAAAGGAGAATGCAACAAGCTACAGCACACATGGGATGAGGATATCTCCCCACTAGGTTGACCACCCCCAGAACTTCAGTGGAGATGGCTGGGCTAAAGCACAACAATTCAAAGAGTATATTTAATCACTCGTATCGATTTCCCAATGACACTCAAATACTATCCAACCTGTTGAACATCAAGTTGTTGAGGCTGCAGTTCCACAATATAGAGCTTGAATTTTGGCACTGAAGAAACAGAACAATCTTCCCATCTACTTCACTCTGAGAGGCACACCACCAAACACACTGTCCCCTCTAACATCTTTCTTCATGAAGAGATAATCACAGATGTATTGCCTCTCTAAGAGTCTTTCCTGCTGGGACACTCTAGTTTCTCAAGCTAAGCAGACAAAATATTTCTTCTTTAACACAGTTACCAAAGAAAACCTCCTGTGCTGGTTTTTAGGTTTTCTTCCAGAGAACACTGATCCAAAATTACTTTGCTTTGACACCACCACCAAGGATAATAGTCATGTGACACTTTGAAGCAGGTTGTATACCAATGAGAATAAAATCCTGTCTCCTAGTGAACAGCACTGATAAACTACATGCTGCCCTCTTCCCAAGAAAACTTACAAGACTCTGTGTTGGCTTGACCTTGACTGGACACCAGGCAATCACCAAGATGTTCTATCACTCCTCTCCTCAGCAGGATTGGTGGGCAGAGAAAATAAAAGGGAAAAAAACCCATGTGGGTCAAGCTAAAGGCAGTTCCATAAGGCAAAAGCAAAGGTTGCACAGGGAAGCAAAAGGAAACAAAACATTTATTCTCTACTTCCCACCCACAGGCAATGTCCAGCAAGTTGAGATGACTGAAATAGTGATGAAACATACAGAATTTGTGGAGTTTTGCTGCATCAATACATGCTGGCACAGAACTGGCCACCCAGGGCCTCCTGTTCCTCCACACACCAAGCTCTGCACTCAGTGGCAACAACTGTAGCCACCTCCTTCATCATACCCAGGGCAAGAGGAATTGCTCTCCACAGAAGAATAAACTGCTTTGGCCTTGTCATAAAGAAGCACACACCTTCCCCAACTGACTTCTTTGGAAGTCCACTCACCCCAGAGTCAAGTGGCCCCAGGAGGAATGATGGACTCCCTTGTGGTGGTCTTTGCTTTTGTCCCTCTCACAACACCAAAAACTCACTGTATTTTTGAGGCTTGATGAAACAGATGATTCAAACATTACCAACTGAAATGCAACTGAAATCTACCATTGCCAGTGTTAGAGTGACGTGAGAGCAGTTTATAACTCTGTGTTGCTGTTATAAAGCGTTTAATCCTCCCTTCTCCTGGGGGCTACTGATTTATGCCTCAGAGAACCCTCCTGAGCCATTAATCTCTCCAACTGCTCCCTGAGCCTAACACCAACTGCTCCCTCCATCAGACATCACTGCTCCTAAGGAACTGAGACTCTCCATAGGGAAGAGGACTCTTAGCACTGACTCATTCAAAGACTTTGGACATACACTTCTAACAATCTTTTCCAGGTTGAAACTCAAATTTTCAACACCTAAAGCCATATTTAGGCAGTTAAAGGAATGACTGGTGTTGTCCACAATTCCAGCTGAAGTTTCAGCTTTCCACATGGTATTTCCTTAAGTACCTGTGAATGGGACAGTATATGAGGTCAGAATTGGTCTGAATCAGTACATCTATTTTGGTGGTTTTTTTCAGCAAACTCCATGTGCTGCAGATTAGCCTCTTCTGTCAGGTCCTTAGAGGTGTGTCATCATGGCTAAAGTTTAAAGGCATTACAAAACATGAATATTTCGTGATTGCAGATTGCTTTAGGAAGCTCAGATAAAGGCTTGGCATCCATCTGAAGGGTCAGCATCAGGCACAGCCACTCAGTGGGAGTATTCCATTTTCCTCCTGAATGCAAAGAAACCTGAAATGGGATGAAGAAAGCTGCTGACTGCTCCAAAATCCTACTGACTTTGGATTCAAATCAATGAATGGTTAATTGAGCTGCAGGAACTGTCTGCATGTCGACTCTCGAGCTAAGGCAAAGGCAACTTAATAAATCCTCCCTTAACTCTTTCACAGAAGAGTTAATGACCTGGCATTATGGGATGCTTATAAAGACCAAAGAGCATGAAGATGGGCAACAATCAAAGTCAATCTGAAATACATTAAACCACAGTAATCTCATTATGTGATGTCTCATCAAAACATTACTCTGTTTGGAGGTTTGGGAGAGGTATAAATGGTGAAAACTCAGAGAGATTCCTAGAAATTAATCTACCTATTTCCTGGCATTTCTGCCTTTCTTGCCTTGTTATTTTGAAGGATTTTTTTGCATAAAGCAGACTCTCATCTCTTAAAATTACTTTTTCTACTAGTAATCACTTCTCTCTTCTACACATTCGTGGCACAGATTTTAACGTGCTGTCAGGGAAATAATTTAGCTGAAAGAAGTGGAGATGTGGCCATTGGAATCATGAAAGTCTTAAAGAATATAAATGTTAGCATAATTTAAGAAATTGGGCCAAATCATAAACCTAGGCTCATTAGACATTATTCAGTGAAAATTCAGAATCTCATTTTTGACTCATTTCAATTTGAAGGAAAAATTTATGGCAGAATCAGGAAATACCTCAGAAGAAAAACTGAGTGAAGATGCCAGGATCTGAGCAATTAATTATGGACTAAAAGACAAGAATTGAAATGACAAGAACTGACACCTGACTATAAATGTAGGAATCTTTTCAAAATAATAGGATACAGGGGAAAAAAATAGATACATATTGCAGAGCTATTGATTCCTGATTGTTCTGTAGAGCAAACATTGCAGCAATGCCACAGCCAGGGCAGAGAGGTGAATTATTTTAGAATTCCAGTGACAGCTGTCAAAAATATTATGACCCTTAAAGCTTCCAAGATGGAAACAAGCTTGAAAACTGAGCCACTCACCTAGTTATTAAGCCATATATAGACATGTGGTAAAACCAGAGACACTAAGTAAAGCCTTGTGATAGCAATTGAACAGGCAAAAGCAATACCATGAACCAGACCTGTCTGTGTTTTGCCCTTATTTACAAAGTTCCTTAGGCTGAATTATTGCTCATTTCAACACTGAGTAGGAACTGCTGTGCTCTAGCAACCTGGCATTGCCAGGAAGAGATGCACCAGGCAAATGTCACAATTTCTGTTGTGTGTGTCAGAAGAAGGTGCCCAGACTTGTCTCCTGCTTGGAAGGAATGACAGACCTGTAAATGTCAAGTATCACAAAGCCACTTGTCAGTCTCTCCCTCTCTGCCACCTGCTGCTCTATGACCCTGACAGACACAGGCTCTGATTACATGTGTTGGTGGGATCAAGTACAGCACACAGGGACACTGTAGTGCATCAGGGACTAAAAAAAAAAACAAACCCACAGCTCAAAAAGCATAAGGTCTGAAAGCAAGAAAAGAAACAAACACCAAAGATGGAGGGCATAAAATCAGCTGTCTGAACATCATTCATATTGATCAGGTTACATAAAACACTTAACCACGTAAGAAACCCATAAATGAGTTACGTAAGGAAAGTTATAACCATGAAGGAGAGGAAAAGTAATCCAAACCAAGCCAATATTTTCTATTTTTCTATGATAATTAATTCAATTTAAATTCAAAACAAGACAGCTGCACATTCTGGAAACACATACTTGGAGCCTGATTATTACTTTTTCATATGGACTATAGACCTGCTCAGGAAACACTGGACAAGATATTAGTTTAGACATTGGAAAAAAAATTCTTTAAGGGTTGTGAGGCACTGGCACAGGTTTCCTAGAGATGTTGTGAAGTTGTAGCTTCCCTATCCATGGAAGAGTCCATGGTTGGATAGAGCTGTGAGCAACCTGATCTAGTAGAAGGTGTCCCTACTCACAGCAGTGGAATTGGAACTAGGACCCTTCCAACCCAACCTGATCTATGATTCCATGGAATATTATCTGTGCATGCAAGACTACATGGTGAGTGTAATCAGAGTGGAACTCCTTGCTCAGGATATTTCTTATTTTAAAAGTTTATGATGGTTCAAAATGTAAATGGTCAAATTATGAAGAAAGGACCAAATCAATGGCCATTAAACATTTACCTGTCTCCTGGATCAGGAAGACTTTGAGCTTCAAGTTGCTGAAGGTTGGGAGAATCTGCTGAATCACAGAATCACTAAGGTTGAAAAAGCCCTCCAAGATCATTGAGTGCAACCTTTGACTGAACACCATCATGTCAACTAAGCCATAGCACCAAGTGCCACATCCAGTCACTAATGTTCACTCGTTCTGCAATAGATGAGCATTGTGATCAACCATCTCATCACCTACCAAGGAGGAAAACACTGGTTTACTCCTTTGGGCTTCTGCCTTTTATTTCACTGATTCTAAGGTTGGAAAGTACAGTAAATCTACAGGATTTAAGGAATCTATATAGCAAAGCCCTTGTGCTCAGTCCAGTAACCTTTTTCTAACAGAAGTCTTTCTTGTAAACAGGGAAGGCACCTCCTGCTGCAATGACTTCTTCCAAGAAAAGGGCACAGAGTAGTCAAGTCAAGTCATTCTCTCTTTTTTTTGGCTAACAAGATTGAGGTGATTAAGTTGTCATTGGAAAACATATTTTCCAGCCATCAAATACATATAGCATCTTTCTCAAAGTTTGTCACCTCTATTTTCCTATAAAGAATTCTTAAGACTTAGAATTCCAACAGTCTTGATTGTCACTTTGGGTAATTGTGTACTCATCCAAATGAGTCAAAAGAAGGGCACAGAAAGTCTGTTTAGGCTAAGAAATGTTGATATATACAAAGACTTTGTTATAGAAAATACTTCTTTCAGACTGCTGCTGTGATCCTGTCCTTTTACATGGTCACTGCTGTTGACTGCAACAGCAAAAAGAGCAGCTGCAGTGTTGCTACAACATGAGCAATGTGACCCAAAAGTTCCTGGGCTATTTTCCTAAGGTGTCAGCAAACAAACGTACAGACATAAGTCCTCAGGAGTTTCTCTGCATCTTCCATAGATGCTTTTTTTTTCTCTCCCTGCCAGATAAAACTGCCCCAAGGGAGCAATGACATACTTATGGCAGAGGCCTCGACAGGCAAAAAGTCAGAGCTCAGAGCTCTCCTGAGCAGCTGGGCTCTCTGCACGCACTGAGCCAGCAGCCCCTGATGACACAACTGCTTGAGAAACTGCTTTTTAATTTTCAAGATTCATAAAGTGATTTTTGCTGTGGAAGCAATGGGCTTGGCTATCCAAGTCATGTCTGATTTGTGGTGTGGGGGAACAAAATGTGGGTGGGACTCTTTTCTCCTTTGAGAAGAACCATTGACTCAGGATCATTATTGAACAAGTAGATACATCAACCAAAAAATTAAAAAGGAAGAATATATGTTAATAATGAAAACAATAATTAGTGATCATAGACACTAATGGCATAATTTCTTTAACTCACTGAACAGTGACCTTCATATTTCTCATTGCTACTCAAGAAAGCTAAGAAAGCCTTGAATATCCTGCAAGTGGGACTTAAACCACTTGAATGGAGTGGCAGCTGCTTTTTCTTTTGTTTCCTTACTGATCCAGCACTAAACAAACTCTTTGAGGACATTTTGAAATGGAAGTTCTGGCCAATCATGACTAAACTTGGAATTTTATTCAGTGATATGTCCTATGCCAAACAGAGTATTTTGTAAATTGTTCCCTAGTTTGCTTTCCTCCATTTGTTTTCTCTGAACAGTCATGCAGAGCTGGTAGACATGAAAATGCAACTCTTCTCTATTTCCCTAAAGTATGTAAGGCAGTTTTATATGAACCAGATTCTTGAGGTAGTCAACCCACCAATATTTTAAAATCCACTGATATTTTAAAATCCATTTGCATGAAAATTCAGAATAGAACTGTATGTACCACTGTGGACATGGAAATCCTGAAAACATTCTGGCTTGGAAATCTTCAAAGTATAGACATGAAATCTGCTGCACACCATTTAGGTTAAACTAGATTAAAAAACATTTCTGAAGATACTAAATCACACTTGTTCCAGTAGAACTCAATGCAGGTTCTGCCTACATTGCTACTGCTGGAGAGTAACTCTTGCTTTAGAAGCTTAATAATTAGATTCACAACTGATGATGAAAAGTAGAGTGTTCTATTTTTCCTGGGGTTTTCATTAGTATCTCTAGGTTCACTTCCCTCAAGACATGGATCTCTTAACAGAAGATTAACTTTAGTTTTCCAGTGAAGTTTTATTGTAAGAATATTTTGGTTCTCTGACTTTCTCCACTTCATGCATTTAGATAAAAATGTGTCTGGAGGTAGCCAACTAATGATAAGATTTGTAATTTCTAGTAGACAGGAATATTTAACTGAATTTTTAAAAAATTGTATTATATTCTAGATTATCACGATGGAACATATTCCCAAACTAATGCAGAGTAAAACCAGAGTAATGCAGTTAAAATTATTGCAGTTGATCTGGACTTAAATTATCAGGATGCATCACTGTTTGCATCCATAAGCAGTGTCTCCTATGTAAAAGAGGGATAAACATGTAGAAATTATAGATAGAGAGATAGATATGCTGTAAGAAGATCCATATTCATTCAATCTAAAGGTACATTTCACTGTTATCATGCTCACTTCAGGGCTGGCCAAACAACTAAATAATCATGCAAGTGTAGAGAAATATTTCCAGGTATTTTTCCTAGCAATAGTGTAGAGCTTGTGCTCATCCTCATCCAAACCCAGTGAGATGGTAGTTGACATCCTTCAACAGATTTTTTTTTCTTTCATTGATTTGTACAATTCCTTCCTGTACCCAAATTTTGGCACCCCAATGTCATGCCAGAAGGAATTCCAAAGATTAAAAAGTGTGAAGAATCATCTTTCTGTGATTGTTTTGAACCAACTCCTTCTAGTTTCTAGTAAGTATAAGACGAGGCCAATGACTTCATCCTCAGATGGAAGGAGAACAAGTAACACTGAACCCTTGTAAAACAAAAGAATTAACAAAATCTATCAATCCTTTCTGCTTTCCCTAGGGTAGTTCCAGAGGATATTCCAGGCTAAGAAACCTCTGCTTAAATCATTGCAAAATGTCACAGTGAGCTCAGTATAAAGCAGTAATTACTAAGGACAGGAGTGATATCACACATGCTTCATGGGAGTCTCTAAGACACGAGAGAACTCTGAACAAAAAATTGTTCCCCAGTTGCTTTCTGCCTCAGGACTTTCCTGTTTGCAGGAAAAGTCCTGTTGATATTTTTGGGTTCTGGCTTTTCCAGTTGGAACCTCTGCCACTGCAGCAGGCACACAGACCCCTTTGAGTGGTAGAAAAATCTATAAATCTGATAATCTCTCTGAATAATGACCTGGCAACCTCCTAAAGAAGGAGACACCCAGAGATGCTTTGTATCATAAGGAGATTATCAGAAACAATTTATTAGTCATTGTCCGAGGATAATGAGGCAATAGCAAGAAAAATAACAATATAGCATAGTTTAAAGTTCACTAGTGGGATGAGGTTGCTTTGATGTGTCGTCATCTATGATGGGGCCACAGAATTTGTAGACAGGAGCAGAGCAACTGATGTCATCTACCTGGATTTATGCAAGGTGTTTGACACTGTCCCGCACGGCATCCTTGTCTCTAAACTGGAGAGATGTGGATTTGATGGGTGGAGCACTGGGTGGATAAAGAACTGGGCGGATGATCCACACAGAGAATTGTGGTCAGTGCTCATTGTATATGTGGAGGTCAGTGAGGAGTGGTGTCCCTCAGGGGTCAGTGGTGTCCCTCAGGGGTCAGTGGTGTCCCTCAGGGGTCAGTGGTGTCCCTCAGGGGTCAGTGGAATTGAGTGCACCCTCAGCAAGTTCTCTGACCACACCAAGTGTGTGGGGCAGTCACAGCTGGAGGGAAGGGATGGGACACCCAGAGGGACCTGGACAGGCTTGAGAGGTGGAACAATGCAAACCTTACGAAACTCAACAAAATGAAGGTCCTACATCTGG
>NW_008663053.1:110362-127547 GCF_000695815.1 Acanthisitta chloris | reverse complement strand
ATATATATATAATGATAAATAATAATAAAAATAATTACTGCTTAAATCCTCCTAACTAGGCCAGGAGGACACATGGGCACATGGATGAGTTACCACATGCCATGTGATCCACAGAACTCTGTGCATGTCTCTTGTCCATGGTGACTGTGAGATTCTCTTGCTTATTTCTGAAAGTTAGCAGACCAGGGTCTGGGGTTTCAAGAGCTGCACCCAGGCCACTGAGTCAAGTGACTTAATGAACCGAACTGTGAACATAAGACTAATTACTTCTGGTAGTGATTTTTTATTATAAGACTCTTTTATAATGAAACCTGTAGTTGTACCTGGACATTTTCACCAAATTGAATGATCTTTTCATCTTTGTGGTGAAATGCTTTAAAGTTTTCCTGGGTCTGATGCCATCAAAAACTAGGACAAAGTTATTAATCTATCTATGTCCATACTCTGTGCAGCCTCATGGCTATAACCACGTCTCATCCATGACTTATTTAAAATCAGCTAGTTGTCTCAATCTATTTGTAAAGGTACAAGTGTCTACCCTGGTAAATAAATAGCAATGTAATTACAACTGACACATGCATTTTGCATTGCTGTCGTCACAGCATTTCCTCTCTAGGGCTTTGATGCAGGAGTTACTGAGCCAGACAAACTCTTGATCACACCCTCTGCAAATAGTTCTACACATGCACAGGATGGCTGTGTGTGAATGTGGTTCAGGAATTAAATTTAACCTCTAGATTTACCCAGTGATTTGACAATAGCTTATTTTTTCTAGGAATCAAATCTGGTTAATTAATGTATAGTTTAGAAAGAGGACTAGAAGGATTCAAACCACAAAGTGGCTTTGAGATAGACATTGTATATACATAGAGTCTAAATAAAATTGTGTGATTTTTAATGGAAACATAAAAAGACATAGTTATTTTAAACACCTGTTCTAGGAACTGGGGGAGGTTTACGTCCTTTTTATATAAGCAGCTTTATTTTAGGTAACATCTCTAAAACAGCATCTTTAAACAGAACATCTTCTGTGTGAGGTCCTCAGACTGCCAGACCTGTAAACTTGACAAACGGCTGCAGTAAAGTGGCATTTTAGCACACGTATGACACATTATCTTGCTTATATCTTGTCAATTGGGAAAGAAAAAGAATATCACAAACCTTTTGAATCAATCACTAATCAGAAAAAAGGTAGAAATATCTTTAGGTGTCTCTCATATGGGTATTACAGCTCTGTGTGTCAGCTGAGCTAGAGTTCAGGCTGGGGTTCATGTCCATCAAATATTGAACACTAATTTAGAATAAGATGAATCACACCAAAATCACCATTGACTTCACTGCCTGGCTCTGCACTGACTGCAAAAGGAGGGTAGGGTGACTTGTTCACAGGCAGGTGTCTGGATACAGTCAGAAGGATACCACCACTACACTGTGATTAGTCGACTTGATCTTCAGGTCATTTTTTCTTGAGTTACTGTTGTTAGACATCAGTATTATTGTTCTAAATTATTCATTGTGAAAATACAGAAATAAGGCTTCTAAGTTTTAGAGACTTATATATGTGCACAGCTCTCTTTAGATTCATTGGAGTAAAGGCTTTTCAGTCACAAGGTTTATTGGAAAATTAAAATTATTTGCTGTTACAAATATTGCCCCTGGCAACAAAAAAAACCCCCAACCAAATAAAACCTAAACCCCAAATCCCAACACCTCCCCCTCTCCCCTAGCCAAGCCAAACAAAACAATAAAGAACTGGCAGTTTTTCCATGGTTCTGTCCTGCACTTTTAGAGTTTGGTCCATGACATTCACAGGCACAGGGGGTGCATTAAACTCATCACCTCTGAAACATGACTGACTGAGGATTACAGTTCCTTATTTTCAAAACTTGTATTTGAGATTTTATCCAAGGTTTCTCTGTGTGGTCTGTTTATGCATAAAACATAAGGAGAGTTTGTGGGAAAACATCTCAAAGTGGAAAAAGGCTATTTAAAAAATAAGTGTGCATGATGATGTCTGAGAATATCTCTTTTCCCTTATGGTCAGTATTTTCATAATCATCTCAGGGCTCAGTCTCTCAAAGGACCCTCTGTGCTTGTGTCACTGGAGTATGTGTGGATCAGGACAGTCACCTGGCTTTGTGCCAGCAAGAGTCTGCCTTGATGGAAACTGCAAAAAGTAGTGCTAGCCTTGGTATTTCTATTTAATTATTATTTCAGAGATAGGGATCACTTTCATTCCTCACATAAATTAAATTGATGTAACTGAAGAGACTGGAAGGCAACGAAGACAATACAAAGTCAAACAAAATGGTTATATTATTCATTTGCTTACAGAAGACAATGTTATGGACTTGTCTTTGTTTCTGTGAGATGGTTATGAAACACAGCTGATGCCTCAGTTTTTATGAGGCTTCTCATTACTTTCCATTGACCCCAATTAAAAAGCCAGTTCTAGTTTTCATAGTCATTTGACACAAATGCTTGCTATTAACATGCAATTTTTTATGTGAACTGCTTTCTTTTTATGTGAAATTAAAAGTGCAGTGTGTTGGCACAGATAATCTTTCTAACCACTTCATTAAAATGACAGTAAAATTTCTGTGATGGGGTATATTGCTGTTCAGAGAAGGACTTTATGGGCCATATTGGTGTCACAGTTCAGGAGAATCACATATATACATCTTCCATGGTCAAATACCTGTAAGACAAAACTCCCAAGTGCACAGGCATCTTTGTTCATAATGCCCATGCCTTACACAGAGGTAATGAGATACTCAGCACTTCCCCATTATTAGAGAAGAAAATAATACCATCATCACTGGAAACAATGCAAAAATAATGGCTTTGATTTGTTAATTCTTGCCTGTAAAATTGCTGCAATGAGTATAACAAGGTAGGCAGCTGTTGCTAATAAGGCTGTAATGTTCAATGTAAAGCTAGCAGTGATATGTTAATGTGTGTTGTCACTGTGGCTCACCTTATCTGATGATTTTGACATTGTCTGGAAAACCAGGCAGAGGTAATTTACTTTCCAGTCTTGTCAAGAATTATGTCTATGTAGCACAGAGTCTGAATGTCACCACCATTTCTCTATGGGCTTATCTTGGATCTGATCCAATGTGTATTGAAATTTGCTGATTTTTGAAAAATTGTTTTAATGAGATCTGAATGAAACTTCTTGTTTAGGGAAAAATCATGCAACATATTAAAATCTTATAGAACTAGTTTTGTACCTCAGATGGCATTAAAAACCCAGAAATGTGTTTCTATCCTGGTGCCTAAATAGAAGAAGCCAGAAAATTCTTTCATATATTAGGATAAGGCAATGGTTAGGCAAGGATTAGGAAAATTCTCAATTCATGTCGTGGCCTCACAATAAAGTTTTTATGGAATAGTGGATGAATATCTTGCCTGACCAAAGCATTTTAAATACATGCTTACATTTTAAGTATATTAGTGGTTTTACTGACACTGTTGAAGCATGCCTTTAATTTTAGTAGAAAGAAAGAGAGAAATATACAGTCTTTGGGCTAGGTATAGCAACTGTTTAATTTTGTGTGGATGATTGCCACAATTTGTCTTAATGCTGTCACTGGATAATTGTGTCGTGTTTACTTGTATGTAACCTGTCAAAGATGGAGGAAAGATTTTACCAGTCCTTGGCAGAGAGACAGTGTCCCCAGATGAGTCTTTGAAGACACATATGGCAAGTGGATTTCTATACTGGGAATAGTCTTTGTCCATTGCAAGACTGACTTAGTCATTTTGTACAGGATGAGAGGCTAAAAGCAATTATAAAAATAATGGTATGTAAAAGAACAAAACTCAAGGTCTATGCCTTCTTCCACATTCAGATCACATGAAGTGCTCTGGAACTGCCAGGAAAACACATACCAATAGTTTTATATTATTGTTTGCATGTGACTGGACAAAATAAATGACATGATTAAAAGGTCCATGGACTTGCTTAACTGCAGTTTTTGTCACTAGATGGCAGAAAAAGATGAGTTATCCTGTATGATTAAACTAGTATCTTAACATATGAACAGGATGAACTAAATCTGTGTATTGTAACTGGCCAGAAACAATGCAAAATCTGCTAACTAAACTCTGCCTTCCTACTGCCACATTTAAAAACCACATTCTAACATCCTATTGGTAACATGGGATTACAGTGCCCTCTTCTAAACCTGCTTCCTAGATATGATCATTAAAGCTGAAACAAAACAATGCAGATCCTTTAATGTAAAAAGCACCAGACAATAGAGGAAGCATATTTATTTACTGTGTGTGGGAAAACCCATTTGCTTGTATTTACTTTGCTGGTTAATATTGACACTGGGTAACTGTAGTACCAGCAATTCCTTCCTTGCACATCCAGACACCCTGCTGAGTTCAATGGGAACATGAAGTGTGGAAGATCATGCTTCTATCCAAAGCATCCTCAAGTCAAGGGGAAGATTCCCATCGACTTCTTTGGGGCTGGGATTATTCCTAGTGAGGAGTGTCCTTTTAACAATAAGCATTCCGCACTGAGCAGCCAGCACAGGGTGCTAGGAGTTTGCAAAGCACTAAACAAATAAATGACACACATTCCATTTCTCATTTGCCCCAGGGTTACACACACGTGCTGTACTTGGAAAAGATCAAAGCTTTTCCCTGGGAGGCCAGCCACACAGATTGAGAAAGCCATACTAGATAATCTCTGTTTATCCTTCCCATCAAAAGAGCTCAGCTGTAAAAGCGTCTTCACATGTGCAATAGATGAAACAGCATTCGGGGGATAGACTTTATTTCGTGCCCATCACTGGACTTCTCCTAGATGTCTGATACTCCACATCACACTGACAAGGTCAGTTCCCATTAGACTGCACAATACAGAAAAGCTTGTTCTGACTGGTACACACACGACGCAGCATGGGGCATCGTAGTATTATGTGCTTGCTTCAGTAGTTCAAAGAGATGTGTTTTCTACATAACCCTAGGAGACCCATGTAGCACCAAGGGTTTACAGAAGCACTCTTACTCCATGGACTGCTCTGTCCCATCTGGCTTCAGTTGCAAGTGCCATCCAGATTATTTTGTTAGTTAGCTCCTCACAGACTTTCGTGTGTATTCAGAAAGCCATATTTGGTGGATGGTCAGTTGTGTGAGTCAGGGAGCTAAAGGAAAGAGATATCCCATGAAAATTGAGGTGCATCCAAAATACAAAAGGTTTGCACTGTAGTGGCTGATCAATGATTTACCCAAATTAGATTCACAACCAGGCACAGAATCTAATGCATCTAGCTATTCTTTTTGATTTTGTAGTGAAGAAATGAGCCTTATTACAGCTCTTAATAAATGAGGAGGTGCACATCAGTCAGCATATATATACTATGACTGGTTTTTTTCTTTTTCTGTGGTACTTATGACACTTGGGCTCAGACTAGTACAAAACAAAACAAAAAACTTGCTTATAATCTTTGACTAAGATAAGGGTGAAAGTAGTACTAGAGTGAATGTGGTGAGTCTCAGGCTAGGGAGCCCTATAGAAAGTTCCTGTTTGTTATGTCAAGCAATCCCAATTCACAAATACATGTCCTATTTTTTTTTAGCGAGTCTTTTGGAGAAAACTTAAAAAAATATTGATGCAGTTTTCTGAAGGTAAACACAAGAAAAATGTCATGAAGGGAAGACAAATCAACTTTTTATTTTAACTAGAATTTAGCATTTCTGGGCTACAGTTGGGGTAAATAAAATTTTCCAGTTTGATACTAAAACCTTATAGCTTAATGCATTTTACAACATTTTTGCCATGTGGTTCAACAGTTGCAATAATCCAGCAAATGAATATATCAGCAGACAGTTGTCAGGCCTAGATGTGGGAAGGGCAAAAGAGAAGCTCGTAACTTGTAGTGAAGATGTGGTTGCTGCTGGGAATCACAGTCTGGAAACCTACACTCTCATTACGTAGGGTTGTTGTAGGTATCTTTTAACTGGTATTACAGCATCTCACTGGAAAGAGACAACTTTGAAGAAAGAGACAACATTGATTATAATTCCTGTGATGCTTAAACCAAGCAAATACTAGTACAGAGAAAAATAAGTCTTACTACTGCTTACACCTGTTGTGTCCTAAAATGCCAAACCAGTTCAAAATTGACTCAGTTCTACCCCATACATGTCTCCTCTGTAAAGATATTTTAGAAGTGTGGTTAGGAATAATAGCCTGGCTCAAACAACTTGATATGTTGCCCAGAAATTAATCCTGATGTAGTTTTACAAACGTGAAGAAAGATTTGGTAGAGATGGTTTTGCCTGCTGTGGGAAAGAAAAATAATAATTCATTTAGCAGGGATGGCTACACTGCTCTTTAGAAACCAAGGAGGATCCAGCTGAAAAAGCTGGATGCTGGCGTGACACTGTGAAGCAAACACAAGCTGAAACACCTGTAGTACATCTGCAGTGCATGACTGCTTGTCTCCACAAGTTTGTTTGCTCTCTCTCAGTGAGTATTCCTTTTGAAAATGATAGCCACAAACCTTGCAACTACCTTCTCCTAATTGCAAGAATACCTTTTGGAGTTCACCTCTTCCAAGCAGAATGAGACATACCTTACAGAGCATGGATATAAGGAAACCCCCTACTCCTCCCCCAGACTGAAGCCTCCTTTCTTGTACTATTATGTCACTGTTCTAAGCAGAGAGTCACAGTGTGTGACTAGCTGGCAGTTAGTTGTGCTGCTTGAAGTATCCCTAGACCAAAACATAGATTGGACAGGTGACATTGCTTAGGTGATTACATCAATGCTTATGAAATTTGAGATTGTGGAAAACGAGAAATGAATCATTGCTGTTCAATTTATTGAGCCTTGGTAACTGTATGGTCTCCTAGGCAGTTATCTGAAATCACTAGTCCCTGGTTCACTGGTAAAGACAGTTTCTTCTTCTGATTTTTTTTTGCCCTGAGCTACCACTTCTGTGAGGCAGAGATACATAATCGAGATGAAGATTTAAATCCCTTTTTTATACTTGCTAAAGGTCCATTAAGATGGAATCTTAATAAAAATCAGTAGTGAAAAATCTTGGTTTGTTTCTTGATTCCAGTATTCTTCTCCTAGTCTGCTCTTCCAGGGTATTTGAAGCTGAAGTACAGAGTTGTCATATGCAGGACAGCAAACACAGCTTTACTGCTCTCACTTAACACAGAGGTCAACAATTATTTTTTACTTCTTGGCATTAATTGCTCTAGTAGATGGAAGGAGAGGGTACATTATATGCTTTGTGGAACTCTTTTTACAGGCTTTGCAACCCTTTTAGTCATACTCAAGCTACTCTGTCCAAAGGCCTGGAATCCCTGCCAGTTCTCAGAAGCATGCTACAGAGCAACGTATACTTTGCCTCTCCAGCTAGTTAAAGAAAGGATGACTTTTATTCAGACTAATACATTTGATAGAAATGTGGTTTTACTCTTGCCTGTTAGAAAAGCAGGCAGGTAAAAGAGTATTCTGCTTGTCTGTGGGCTGTCTATTATGCTTCTGATAATCAAATGCTGGTAGTTCAAAGTGATATCTTGTCTAAATAATTGATTGATTTATAAAGCAGGAGGAAATTTCACCACTAGCTGCTTCAGAGAGTGTAGAAATAATGTGAAGATCAGACAATAGTCACAATAGTAATTTAGATAAATTGATTTTGTTTTAACACAAACTCCAGTTATTGAGAGACAAATAAACTCAGAGTAAGACTAAAAAAAATTATAAGTTTTGCAGACATTTCATGGCAGGACTGGCTTGTGTCATACTTCATAAGCTAAGTAGGGTTGAGCTTCGCCTGTGTCTGCAGTGAGACCTCCCAAGAAACATATACAAAACCTAAAGCATTGCTATTGATTTAGTAAATGGTGTTTTTCTCACTGAATCCTAGTAGATCCCCATATCATTATTTTCAGATACAGATATTCTCTGCTTTTCATGTTTTGTTTGGTTTGTTGAGGGGTTTCTTGCCCTTGGCTGAGGTGTTTCCAAATACTCACATGGCTGATTCTTTTCCCTCTTTCAAATTCTTGCTCAGATCTGGTCATGACAAAAATACAGCCATGAGTTGGTGCCACTGTTTGTGGATATCACACTCCCTGATGCTGCCCATGATTTCTTCATCATCTCCAAAATGTCCATGTCCATTGTCTGACTTAAGGATAAATCTTTTAGCACTTTATCTGTTAGCTCTTTGTGTTTGCAATAGGACAGGAAGATTCTCCATCCTTGAACAAGGTATTGGCAGAGATTCACAAATTGAATCCAAAAGAATTAAAATGGTCTATAAAAGAAATAGGATATAAATGCATCCATTTAGATTGGGAATGAAAAGAAGTTCTTACAGGCTGAGTAGATAGACTCTGGAAGAGCTTTCAGCCCAAGAAATGAGGAAAAAAGAGGAAGATGCATATTTTTACAAAGGCGATTCTGATGCTTGCAATGAAAATGTTTGACCTCAGCAGTCTCTACCATGTTTATGTTCCTATTCCTTAATTTGAACATGTTGTAAAGATCTAAAAAAAATAAAATATAATCACATCTCCTAGTTTTCCTTCTCTTGCTTGCAGACAGTGGATGTGTCTACGGGCAGACCTGAGCTCCTGCACTCATGTAAGAGTTGTGTAGTGGGAGCTGCATGTGAGGCAATAAGCCTTGCTGAGAGGCAGGATATATCACCCAGAGAACAGACTCCATAAGAGGTTAGCTATAAAGCCTCTAGGTAGGGCTTGGTTTTCATCTGACCAGCTTCAATCAATGGGCAGGGTAGCACACATCTGTCTTCACCCATTCCCACATTCACACTGGTAATACACACAAAACATCCCTTTCCACTGTGCTGCCAACAGGGTATTTGCTTTTATGAATAATGGTATACATCAGATCCAATCTTTCTTTCCCATCAGTTCATGTTACAGAGCTTGGCCACCAAACAGATCCTGCTCTATTGTCTAACTGAGGCCCTGTGTATAAAAGAACTGCATTAGGAGAAGGACTCGCTGCAGGACTGTTTTTTGCCTAATGGAAACCATCAAAGTGAAAATGCTCATAAGCTTGTTTCTGTTGAAAAGAGCAAATTGCTCTTAATGTTTTTCAGCTTTTGATCAGCTTATGAGGCATTTTTCAAATTAACCCCTTATGGTAGGGATTCAGTGTGCTGAACCCTTGCTCTTTGGCATGTTTTCTGAACATGGCAGGCATGGGACAGTCAGGAGTCACAGGTGGACAGCACTGAGACTGTCCAGATGTTTTTGAATATCTTGCCTGCTGAGAAATGAAGAAGCAACATAAATTCACAGATTATCAGAGAATCATTAGAATGACACCTACATATATTGGGTACTTTATGAACTCTTAACATGGGTAGGGCAGAAGAATAGAATATAGCACAGAATTATTGCTGGTCCATCAATGGAGCTGAAAAAGTCCATTAACTCTTCTTAATAATTTTGTTTAATTAGGACACTTTTTTTTTCCTGGCTGGTAGAAAACTTCAAACAGAAAGTCATCTTAGGACGAACTGTAATGCCAAATGTCTTCTTTCTGGAGAAGAAAGAGTTTACTAAACCAATGAAGCACAGAAAGTCTACGTCACAAAGATATTATAATGTGAAATACCACAGTCAAAAGTATTTGTTCCCAATATACTTTGGCCAGTAAGGGAAACCTTAATTTTCGTTATCTTGTGAAAGATGAGTGCAGTCTACATCTGAAATAAGAGGAAAAATATGTGTACTTGGAATGTATACAGCACAAGGAAACCACTCACTCCCTGACTTAATAGTCTCACCAAAGCCTGCATTTGCTTTACAGCATCTGTTAGTCCTAGATGTGTTGTTCCAGAGACACTGATTTTCCTACAAATAGTCTGCCAAAAAATAAATGGCATTGCTTCTGTGGGTTCACCTGTTTGCCAGCTTGCTAGTGGTCAGTTGAAGATTACTTCCGTTGCATGAGTGCTATGTACCTTGCCTGAAATCACAGATGTGTAAGGACCAAGTCAGAAAGAAGACCTCCATGCTCACATGCAGGAATGGTTTTATGACTGTCAATACCCCCCCACCTCGATGTCCTGGGGTATGTCCTAATTGCCTTTGCAGGAATTGTGGCACTGCAAACAGGAGACAATATTGTGTCATAGCTATAATAGATTACACATGCTGGACTCCTTCACTCATACAGAGCCTTTTTTTGATCCTTGTGCAGGGAAATGTGAGAAGCCAAGATTTAACAAAAGCCCTAGATCTAGGAGACATAACTAGTTGCATTTGTACTTCCTCTGAAACTGTGTTTTAGTTCATTTCAATAAGGCTTCAGAGAGATCTCACAGAAGTATGTATGATTAGCCTAATTAATTTCCAATTCTATTTTTAATACTGTATCAACATCTAATTATAAATTTTCCTAGCTGTGAAATATTTTAGTTCAGAAATATCCACAATACTGGCCTCATATATTGCTATATTCCTTGGACTACTTTGTATTCATTACTAATTCATAATGGTCTCATTCTTTCTGTGCATGTGTCTAGAAAAGAGGATTACTCTGCATTATTACATACAAAACCCATGACAAAACTGCCACAAGCATTTTAAGGAATATCAGAGCATTTAGTACAAGTGATTATGTTGCATAATTTTAGGGAGAGAATATAAAGGACTCAGATGGCCTCTATGAATTGCAAAGATCCAAAACAGTCAATGAAGAGGAAAATTAATTCCTCCTCATTAACCAGAGCCATATGAATGTCACATTTACTAAGAAGCAGAGCTTGTAACTGAGGAAGCTAAAAAGTTCAAACTGTATTGGATGAAACAGGAATTTATTCCATGTCATTCTGGGAAATTAAGAGTGGGTTTGTTTTTGTAAGGGAAAAACAAAATTTTAAGACTTCAAACAAAAACATGGCAGCCTGGTAGTCATTAACATCAGTGTTTATGGGTTAAACTTAATCATCCAGTTATGGATCATTACATTTTTTCCCATATGATGTCTAAGCCAATGTTATGCTTGTGTGTCAACAATGACATAATAGGAAGAAATTTTGATTAGACAAAGAATTTTAAATTATCCAGCTCTGAAGGTGTATGATCAGTAAGCTAACTGACCAACGAAGTTTATGCACTCTCACTGTTGAAATGCTGTAAGAGTTGGTCTTAGTTACTATGTAGTGCCAGTGCACAAAAAATTTCTTTCAGGTGCTGTCACATTTACCTGTTAGCATGCATTGATGATTACTGTAGTGGTGGAGGAGTACAGGAAGCTCCAGAACACTCATTGTGAAGAATAGTTTGTGGAAGAGAAAACGTGAACAGTCGTAGTGCCACAAGAACCTAAGGATAAAGTAAAGAGCAACGTGTGCACATAGTATGCCTGCAAATGAGACAGATAATGCAAGAAAGATGAAAGAAAAAAGGAGATCTTTCTCAGAATGAAAGGGAGAATGGCACAGTTCTCAGTGAACTACATCTTATCCAGAAAAATTGGTCTCTCTGTTTTCTTAACTACTCTGTGTTTCCAGTGGGGTCAGAACTTCAACCCTCTGAGCAAATAGTACCATTTTTCTGTTGATTATCAGTCTACAATGACCATCCTCATGCTGTAATGGGCCAATGTAATTTCTACACTGCCTTTTGCCATTAATGTATTTAAAGAAAATCTTTTTATTGCCCTCCACAGTACTGGCCAGCTTCAGCTCCAATTGAGCTTTGGCCACATGAATTTTCTCCCTACAGTGGCGAGTAGCATCCCATGTCACCTGACCTTGCTTCCACTGAGTATACACCTTCCTTTTTGCCTTACAGCCAAAAGAGGATTCCTGGTCAGCCAAGCTGGCCTTCAGACTGTAGTGGAGGTTGTCCTCATGATGCTAGCAGCAGTTAGGAGTAGAAGGATAATGTGATGTGGTCAAATACACAATGCTTTCTCCTCTTATGTGTTCTCTTCAGAAGATATCTGTGTGAAATACAGTCTTTCTGTCTCTCCACATGTCAGGTCTATTGACCAGTAAAAGAAGAGACCAAAGATTTCAGAAAAGTTCTGTAGATACTTTGTTGTATTTTCTTTGATCCTACAATATAAGTATTTCACAGCCAGCTAAATCTGTATCTACACTTCCTTGCTTATACCTAGTATTTTAAATCTCCTCATGATGTATTGTTTTCTGTTTTTCCCTCTGCCAATAAATGACTCCTTATCTCATCTTGTTTTCCCATTGTTTCTCCCTATCCTTCCTACCCTTCAGTTGAACTGTCAACATGCCTCATGTTATTCTTACCCCTAAGATTTAATATTCATTTTTTGATCAAGACAGAGGGCTTAGTATACTAAGATGAGGTAAAATCTTACAGAAGAAAGTTTCATTCTGATAGATGTTGGCAGATCTGATTAAAGCCTAGGGCAGCCCCAGAGTTTACTTTGACCCACTAACCTCTGTGAAAGCTCTCAGCTACTTTGTCTTCATTAGGGCTAAACACTGTGGTAGCTAATTTGAGTTAAAAATATACCCTTTTTCCTAAGGAAGATGCAACCTTAGTATCTCTGACTTGTTAATTTGTAACTCATTTGCCATCAAAGACACTACTGCCTGCTTGACTACAGGGTATCACTCTTATTATTGTGCTCAGTGAGGATTAGGGGAAAAAAGGCTTAAATATAAACTGTACACATTTCATGTAACTTGTATTTTCTGTGTTATTGATAGATTGAAGCAAGAGTTTGATCTGAGCATAGCTGAGGTCTTGGATTTTGTTTCAGTGACTCTTGTGTCTATAGTTTTCATGTTTGCATCCCAGGGGTAGATGTACAGAACAGGTAGATAAAAGTTCAAATTAGTTTGAGATTTTGGCAAAAGTGAAGGAATCATGATCAATGCAGTACTGAATTTATGTTTTTAACCACTGGACCATAGGCAATCCTAACCCTTTAGCAATCAGTCATCCTTATAGAATGTTTTTGCGTTATTAATATTTAAGGTCCTGCAAAGCCAACATTTGCTACACTGAAAGACAAGAGAGATACTTAACACACCAAAAAGCAATGGCTTTTTTAAATATAATTTTTTAATTAAAATAATTTTGATGAACTGTAATAGAGAAGTCTTTGACCAGTTCGCAGCACAGACATGGTAAGGCTTGATATCCAGCCTTCCCCAAATACAGTGGCAAAAATGTTTTCAAAGAAGAAATTGAACCAAAGTATTTGGTATAATTTAAATCTTGGTTTAGCTGAAATTTGATAGTTTAAGAGGAACTAAGGAAGTCACTGGCAGTCTGCTGTCCCTTTGCCGGGGATGAGCATCATGTCCTGCCAGGAGCAAGGTATACATACACCATTTCTTTTTCCTGATTTTTCAAATCCTGGTTTTCACCTCTGATATTGCATGGAAAATATCCAGCAACCTGGCTCAGTGATTCTAATAGCAGGTGAAGCTGGTATCAGTCAGTGCTTCATAGAACCAGTATCAGATGCTACCTCCTGTTGGACCATTTAGGAAATAGCCCATTTAGTTTTATTCATTTTTATAATTTTTGTTATTTTCTAGTTTCTCTATTTTCCCACAGTGGCATACTACAACTCCGTTACAGGCCAGTTGTTAGATTCACCATTGCCTGTGTTTATACATCATGGGAAAACCCACATTCTCCAGGATTAGAAGGAAGCAGAGCTTCTGGCTTCTTCTTTCTTTTTAAGTACAGAGATAGAATAAATTGAATTGCTAAAAGAATTCCTCACCCCCAAAATAAGTGTGAGGTTGTGAACATGAGCCAACAGTGCTTGTCTGTTTATTTGTCAGAGACCTGCTTGTTCATAATTCCAGTGACCAGCAGGGGCTTCTTTTCCTGCACCATGTGTTGGAGGAAGCAGTTTCCCTCCAAGATGCATAACTTTTCCCCTTTATTTACGAAAGGCAAGGTGAACTCTGAAGTGGCAGTATGCTGGCTGCAAACTTGCTTCTCCTATAAAGGGACATTTTTAGGTTGCAGATGTCTTTATGATAAACTTTTGGATCATCTATATACGCAGCTTTATTTGAAATGGCTAAAACAAAGTGGGAAGGCACTTTGATAGGCTGTCTTGTACAGATGAGTCTGGCTCCTCCTGTTCATTTACTTGTATATGTTAATGAGATCCCTCTCAGTCATTTCTTCTCAAGACTAAACAGGCCCAACTCCCTCAGCTTGTCCTCATAAGTGAGGTGTTCCAGTCCCTTAATCATCTTTGTTGCCCTCCACTGAACCTGCTCCAGGACCTCTTGGAGCCCAGAACTGGACACAATGCTCCAGGTGTGGCCTCATAAGGGCTGGATAGAGAGGCAGGATCACCTCCCTTGACCTGCTGGCAATACTCTTCTTAATGCATCCCAGGATTCCATTGGCCTTCTTAGCCACAAGGGCACACTGTGGACTCATGAACATACTGTTGTCCACCAGAACCCCCAGGTCCCTCTCTGCAGAGCTGCTCTGCAGCAGGTCAGTGCCCAACCTGTACCAGTGCTTGGGGCTATTCCTCCCCGGGTACAGGACCCTGCACTTGCACTTGTAGAATTTCAGTTGGTTCTTCTCTGCCCATTTCTCCAACCTGTTGAGGCCCCTCTAAAGGGCAGCGTGGCCCTCTGAGGTATCAGCCACTCCTCCCAGTTTCGTATCATCAGTGAACATGAACATCAGAACTGACTTCTGTTACAAAATGTTTTCTAATTATCTATTCTAAAGTGCAGTTAGAACTCAGCGTCACTACATACAGACTCTCACTCAAAGTAAGCAGGGTTTTTTTTGCTAATTGAACTGTTCTTCAATATTAATTTTCAGCTTGTGCCTGAAAAATAGCCTTCATTTCTTTCTCACTGTTTAGAGAAGGGCAAAACCTTCCTGTTCCCTAGCACAGGAAAACAAACACAACTTCCAGTGTGATTGATTGGAGAAACTCAATTAGCTGTCATGGCTATAATTACTACATAAACACAGTCCTGGGGTAGAGACCAAGTGTGCTGGAGATCCCTTCATGAGATCCCAGTAAACTGAGTAACCTCCATAGCCTATCCAGTGAGTGATAAATGGTGAAGTGCTAATGTATGGGTGTCTCATTCTGTG
This sequence comes from Acanthisitta chloris, assembly GCF_000695815.1. Taxonomy (NCBI): domain Eukaryota; kingdom Metazoa; phylum Chordata; class Aves; order Passeriformes; family Acanthisittidae; genus Acanthisitta; species Acanthisitta chloris. The sequence goes on along the minus strand of NW_008663053.1, from coordinate 112,439 downwards.
AGGTCTACAGGCCCTGTTACACAGTGTGAGCTCCTTAAGAGAGGCTTTAATTCACTGCTTGTGAAATCCCAAAGGACAAAACCAGAAAAAAGTTCAGAGCTATTTCTGCAATTTGTTCTTCTTTTTCCCCTAAGAAAATCCCTCTTCACCCTTCAGATATCAGCTCTCTTCTTGAAGCAGACTTTGTTTCCTCAGCATACTAGAAAGCACAAGTTAGACTTCTAAGAACAAATCCTACTTTTGAAGGGAGCTTATTGCTCTTATAGTGTTACAATACTAAGTAAAAAAGCAGTGTTTGAAACTAAACTTCCTCCCTCCCTTCCTTCCTTCCCTGCTGTATTGTGACCAGCAGTAAGCCAGCCACACCTGTCAGGTTTGAAGCCCCTTTCTACCAAGTACTACCTGTTCACTGATTTTATCAGCCTTAGGTCAAGCTCAAAACAGGAAAAGGCACTTAAAAAGCAACTGCAAGATGCATGATAGAGAGTTTCAATACTATTCCAGGACAATATTTTCCAGGGAGGTGCAGCTTTTCCTGATGCAGTTAGCACAGTGCTGGCACATAAGAAGTGGTGGGATGTACTAAGACATGTCTGTAGCAGAGGGGCTGCAACACAGATTTGCAGGTAGCACCTAGTGAATTCGCCTGTGCCTGCAAGCATGCTGAGGTCAGAGTGGTGAGTGACCCATCAACTGCTCTGCAAGCATTTGCAGGACACAGCCATTAGTTGCATTTGATGTTGAGGTTGTGGTATTTATCATGTTGTCAGCTCTGTGATGTGCCACAAATAATTCAACAAGCACGCAGTGCGGAAGATTACCCTGACTGATGTGACAGAAGAGTAGCTTCCTTGTAACTGAGATGTAACTTAGTGTAGCGTATCAGAAAGCACTGAAAGTAAAGCACAGCTGCTCTGAAGCCACAGTTTTTTCAAGGCTACATGAAGCCACAGTTGATTTTGTTTATTTATTAGTTCAGGGTTTCCAAATGCAGGTTAACTTTGAATTTCCAGATGTGTAATGTGGTAAAAAATGCCACGTGTTTTCATCTTCTTGCATGCATCTATTTAGTGAGCACAAACCTGATGTTAGAAATCTTGTTCACTGTTGACAAATGACACCATTTAACCGTCTGACAATAAACTGGTGAGTTCACTAATTAAAGTGTTTTAATCCTTCATGATTCAGAAAGCTAGAAGAGTCACAACATCTCAAGAGTCCAAATCTCACTCACTCTGAAAAAAACCCTGCTCTAGCCTGGCTAATATGACATTTGAATGTCAATATGCTTAAAGGTCTCTGGGAAGATCTATAACAGCAGTCATGTGTGAGCTGCTCAGCATGCCTACTTTGTGAGTTGTTTTAGGATGCTGGGGTGCTGGCTGCTTGTTGGTGTGTTCTACAGCCAGGCATGGGTTCAGGGGAGGGGATGGTGCTTGCCTTCACCTACGTTTCCTAGGGCATTAGGGTGGAACTGGAGCCACAAGAACTGTGAGGCTCACCCAGGAGCCACAGCTAAGGCAAAGCCAGTTTAGATGAAAACAGTCTACAGGATGTTTTGTGGCTGGTGCCTCACCTCTTCCAGGGAGTACTTTGCGACTTGAATTTTAAGATGTTATGGATATACTATACAGTAGGCTGAGTCTCATGGTACCAGTCCCCTCTCGGGATGATCATTGCATTCCTCATCTGGCTCAAATCAAATCACCCACTTTTTTTTTTTTAATACACTGATTTATAATAAAAAAATTTGACCCAAAGTGCAGGCTCCCATCTCTTTCCCCTCCTGAAGATACTCTTTACACTTCAGAATCCCCCCTAAATTTCCACCTCAGATGCCACATGGGTAGATGCCGAGTCACTCTACATTTAACCAGAGAGAGGTTCATAATAGTTGTGAGTTATTAACACAGGGAATTCACAATCCCTTACAAATGCTAAGGGCAGGAGGGAATTAACACAGCCTTTCCAGCTTTCATAAAGAACAAACAGCTCACATGTCCAAAAACCTGTCTGTGGCTCTACAGCTGTGTTAGCTGGGCTAATCACATATATTCATTTTCCTTGCAAACCCTGA